>NC_139714.1:5531033-5538533 GCF_964188405.1 Protomyctophum parallelum
GATAATTTACATTGTTCTCTAGAGTCTGGCATATAATAGGTACTTTAGTGCAATAAAATTAAATGCTACACATTTTTATATTTCAGCTTACAAATCCCCCTGGCGATGTCCTGTTTAGAGGCTTCTCTTTTGCACCTCTGCGGACCTCCCTTTAAAAAAAGTATATATGTATATATATATATATATATATATATATATATATATATATATATATATATATATCGTGAGTGTTTTTAATAACAATAATAATAATTAACAAATAGAGCCAAGCTTAAAAAGAATACACAGTGAATAAAAGAAAGTTCAACTAAAAATACATGTTTACTTGCATTGCAAGAGTGTGTGTGCGTGTGTGTGTGTGTGTGTGTGTGTGTGTGTGTGTGTGTGTGTGTGTGTGTGTGTGTGTGTGTGTGTGTGTGTGTGGGGGGAGGGGGGGGGGGGCTCGGCCAGATTAGCATCGTTCATTAGCCGGAAGCCGCGCGCTATTTGTTTTGAAAGTTTAACCAATCACTTTGTTATGCTAATTGTGATGTAATTTAATTTGAGACTCCCCCCGTAATGATGATGCCGCTATTATCCACATAAATGATGCAGTTAAGCAGCACGCTTACCTCATTTGCATGTGCTTGAAGGGAGAGCGGGAGAGACAGGGAGAGAGAGAGAGAGCTGTGTTAATTCTCTACCTCTGTTCAGTCTCTAGCTGTCCTGTACTTTGGGCCTCATGTGCGGGCAATCGCCGCCTTTGGATCAGTGCCTTTGATCAGATGTATTTATTTATCTATCTTTTTGTTGTTGTTGTTTTTTTTTTAGTTTCTTATGGACAAAGGCTGCTCTTGTAGGCCTACGACGTTGTTGCCTGTTTGAAGAATTAAATAACTGGGGAGAAAAAAGAAAGAAGAGAAAAGAACGGGACGGTTGTGGGGGAAATAACGAGCGTTTTCTTCAAACTGACGTATCAAAAACGTTCAGTGAGGTCTTGCTGAAACGATAGATTTGTGCGTTATCATGCACCATCACACACACGTGCACACACGCACACGCACGCCCGCCCGCGCACACACACACACACACACACACACACACACACACACACACACACACACACACACACACACTCCACATTTCCAGTAGTTGTTTTGTGTTTTGAAATGGCTTGGGGGAGAATAAGTAGAGGTGTCTCCTTGAATTGAACATTTGCATATCAAAGTGACTCTTTGTTGTCCAGGGTTTAATTTTTAATCTGCTGGTTCTCTCGTCGGCTTCTTCCCTGTTACAGTACATTCAGATGTGTGCAGTGATTAGTCTGGTATCTCATTTCTTTAATTATTTTCCTTTTCTTCTTCTTAAAAAAAAGAAGAAGAGAGGGCCCAGTCTTTTGTTCAGTCACACGTTCTCCCCAGCTGTACGTTTTTTGCACAAAGAAAAAAAAAAAAAAATCTTAATCCATAGAGAGGACTAGGGAGTGATCTGTTCTTTTTTCTTGTCTTTAAAGGAGTGTATTTCTTTTTTCTTTCCTTCTGCCCAAAATCCCCGTACGGGTCCAGCAGGGACGAGCGTCTGTGACTAAGCCGGGCACTAAAGACGTCCCATTATCTATTTTGTCTAAGGGGTTAGGGACTCGGGTAATTTTCCCCCTGGAAAGATTATTTTTCTCTTCCTCTCCTCTCTCCTGACCAATCTTCCCCCTGTTCCGCACCTAATTGGTAACATAAATCTTGTCCTGGGTATGAATGAGGAATGTTGCGGGCGTTGTCAAGTGCAATCTTCACCCTTATTTACCAATACATTAAGATCTATCGATGCAGGACTGCTGAGAGGGAATGACAACATAAATCAGAGTCGGGGGGGGGGATGGGGACGGGGGGGACGGACATAATGACCCTAATCAGCCAGAAATAACTGGAAACGTCACAATGAGCTATGTCTCTCTGCCGCGTGTGCATGCGTGTTTGTGAGTGCGTGCGTATGCGTGAGCACGCAAGCATGCGTGTGTGTGTGTGTGTGTGTGTGTGTGTGTGTGTGTGGCTATAGTTCCCCGTGCCCCTCCGTTGAAGCTGCCGCGTTAAGGAGAGGGAACGAGAGGAGAGGGAAGCGAGAGAGGCAAGGCTGTCCACTTGCTGGAACCCTCATTAGCTCCTCTCGCCGTTTGATTTCCTTTTTCTTTTTTCTTTGCCCTTAAAAAAAAAAAAAAGAAGAAAAAGAACCACTGAACATTTTCCAGGAGTCTGGTCGATAAGTCCGTCTTCTCTCGTTTTTATTTGTATTTTATTGCAATCACGTAGCTCGGCGTCAAAGAGTCAAACCCAGGCCCTCGCTTCAATTGAGGAACAATTCACGCGACGGAACGGAAAGCCCTCGCCTTTTTTCCCCGACGTGGAATAAATTCCACCATCACAGACGAGGTCCGTCTATAAATGGCAGCCCCAACGGCGGAAGTTCCCCCGGCTCTGTGCAAGACGCACCTCCTTCCGCACCGCGTAAAGATGATTGGCCGAGACAACGGGGGCCTCCTCTCATTATAGGTCAATTAGCTCTGATTAGGTGGGCCGAGTTAATTAATGGAATTGGCAAATATGCAAATATGGGGAGACTAGACTGACGAGCTTTCTCGTCACTACCGCCTCACTCGCTCGCCCGTGGCCGTGGGGGCGGGGTGGGCTTTGGGGGGGGGTGGGGGGGTGCTTCTGTCTCCCTCTTTTGGCGGGAGGAGGTGCATGATGGGAAACGATGTAAATGTCACTGAATGCTCCTCTCCTCTGTGCTACATGTGTTTAGAGACAGCCATGCACAAAAATGTAATTATCTGTTTAGCAAAAGTCAGCCGGCAACTGGGTTTTTCTGTTTCATTCATTCATTGGATTCGTGTATAAGGCGAGTGCTTGTATTGTGCTCTTTGGATGTGTAACATTTTTTATTTAGCTCGTAATGCGATAGCTGGCACACAATAAATGTTTTAGCCATTGTGACTCTTCTGTCGGAGCCGGCCATATTCACGAGGAAGTGAACGTGTGTTAAACATTGTGTCAGACACACCATTCACACAGCTCTCCTAATGCGTTTGATTCTAAGCAGAACATTGTGCAGGCCTTACAATTTAGCAGCACGCAGTTGCACTCGTTCTCTCCTCTCTTCTCCTTTCTTTTATATGTCATTCTTTCACCACTTCAGGCTCAACAAACACATAAGCACGCACGCACACACACACACACACACACACTCCATTCACCCTCCAGACACTCACACACTCGGGCAATGGTCTGTCTTTTATCTCTGTCTCATCCCCTTATTGTAAATAGAAGAGAATTAAGTTCTGAACGCGCTCCGCTGAATGACTCCTATCACAGAACTACAATTTATTGTCAGCTCAAATGAAGAATTGAAACACGGCCGAGAGGGTTCTGTGAATGTCGGGCCTCGTCGGAGTGGAGATAACCACATTTGATTTCCGTCGCTTTGAATAATGTTAATCCTGGAGAAAAAAAGAGAGAAAAGTCTATTATTCATATTCATCTCTTTTCATTTTGTTCCCTTTTCTCCTATACTCTTGATTTTGTAAATATGATTTCTTCTGCCCCCTCCTCCTGCTCTCTCTCTCTCTCTCTCTCTCTCTCATTCTCTCATTCTGAAGCAATCTCCCTTTCACCAGGGTGATCCACGTTCGAAATTCCTCCTATATATCTGAGAGCCAAAACCATTACCATACACAGGTTTTAGAAGACCTAGTCATTAATGCTCTTTTATGGTGGCCCCTGAATGCCAAAAAGGAAGCTTTTAATTCTGCGGCGCGGCAGCCTGGCTTGCCATGCTTAAATCCGGAGGACTGGGTTTTGTCGAACGCAGCTTTCTTTTCCAAGTGCTGTTTCCTCTCTCTCTCTCTCTCTCTCTCTCTCTCTCTCTCTCTCCCCCCTGTCTGCTTGGGACGTCTGTAATAAGTACAACCACATCTTTGGGGCCCCTTGACACCGCCCTATCTGAAAAATCAGGATCACGTGAAAATCAACACGCATAACGCATAATCATTTGTCACATTAGCGTCAATATACTGTGTGTGAATGAAGATTTAACAAATAATCATGGAGAGAAATGAGTGTGTGTGTGTGTGTGTGTGTGTGTGTGTGTGTGTGTATATATATATATATATATATATAATTTATATATATATATATATATGAATGAAATACTCAGCACATATTATGGCATTTTGATTTATTAAGCAATCTGCAGGTTTTTTTTAATACATCTGCCCACGTCCTTGCCCTGCACTCACTTTTATTTTGTATGCACAGTAACTTATGGCAATGATGAATTAATTTCACTCAAGCACAGAATCTGTGATTATTTTAAATGGTAGGCATATCTCTAGTTGACCGGAGAGCGGTGAGAATCCAGTAGACTGTGTAATGTCATTTCCATTATTATTATTTCTTCTAGGTTTTCTTTGTCGTCGTCGTCTTAAAATAAAAGAATGAATGAAAAATGAGAGAGCAAGACAAAAACAGACTTCCATATAGGACCTCCTTAACTGTGAACTGCTGAAGAATGAATGCACAGTTTCTGAAGATCAGAGATCTTGATTATTTTAGAATCCTCCTTTTCGTGTGAGCCCCTGATGGAACAAATCATCGTTCCCAGTTGGGAGGTGAGCGTCTACTGTGTGTTTCCCAGTCCACACGTACAGTATGAACGTCGAGTATAGTTACACTATGAAGTCCATGAAGTCGTTTAAAGCCTAACACACACCGGCTCCGTCCGACGCGGCGCGTCGCGCCGCCTGGAAAATAGAACTGGTTCTATCGGCGCGCCAGGCGACGCGACGCGGCGGACGGAGCCGGTGTGTGATAGGTTCATTGAAAATAATGGAGTCGGCTGTTTTGACACGCGGCCGTCGCAGACGGTGTGTGATGGGCTTAAGTCAGAACCAACATGGCTACCGGTTATGTGCACTCCTTTGAGTCAAATGAACACAAAGGATTTCCGTAGCGGCTGGCGACACACCGGAGAACATTTCCACATACCTGATAGTGGATGACCCAGACTCTCACACACCTGCTCTGTCTGTCTGTGTGTGCATGTGTGCCTGCGTGCGCATGCGTGTGCCTGTGTAACAGAACACACATGTTCTTGTATCTGTGCGCCTTCTTGTTTGTGTATACATTCAGGGACATGCGACTGCCTATGTGTATACGTGTGCGTGCATAATTGTGTGTGTGTGCGCCGGTTTGTGTGCACTAAAAGCCATGCGTGGCAGACAGTGTTGGCTCAGGCAGGCTGTGTGTGTGTGTGTGTGTGTGTGTGTGTGTGTGTGTGTGTGTGTGTGTGTGTGTGTGTGTGTGTGTGTGTGTGTGTGTGTGTGTGTGTGTGTGTGTGTGTGTGTGTGTGTGTGTGTGTGTGTGTGTGTGTGTGTGTGTGCTAGATGGATGGCCAGTGTCATAGTGTGTGTTTACCGCACATGATAGAACAGCAGACAGGCCAGGTGGTAATGAGGGTACATTAACGGCTTTTAGAGCTCCCCCTACAAAGATGGAGGGCTGACGCTTTCTTCCCCTGTAATGATAGGTGTGTGTGTGTGTGTGTGTGTGTGCGTGATGTGTATTTGTCTGAGGGCAACTAGGGCCTCAATTCTCCTCACACCGCTTTCCTGGGCGAGGGTATAGGCCTAGGGTATATACTCTGTGTGTGTGTGTGTGTGTGTGTGTGTGTGTGTGTGTGTGTGTGTGTGTCTTAGTGAGTGTCTCTCTGAAACACTGTCGTAGCTCCTCACTGCCTGCGCCAATCGCTCCGACTTTTCTCACAGGCATTGACCATAGTATTTTTCTCTCAGAAACACCACATTTCGCCTTATAACTCTTCAACCGTATAGGTCGTAAAATCTAAATGTCACTGATCCTTGGGTATAGCCGGGTGATTTTAACCCATTCTGACCTGAGATCAGATTCATGCGAGGTTTCCACTGGACACACACTGGTCTGATTAACCCATTCTGACCTGAGATCAGATTCTAAAAATGTCAGTCGTTGTTCGATTTTTTTCAAAAATAGCAGACCTACAAGCTCATATCGCGCCACCGAGTGGCGCGATACGAGCTTGTAGATCTGCTATTTTTCAATAGCTAAAGCATAACATGATGCTGACACCAAAATGGTTGCCCGTTCAGAATGGGTTAAACCCGCAGCATGGGTTAGCATATTGGGAGCGACGGTGTTGTCGGACTAATGACTGTAGAACTGTCGGTGCGTACAGTATGTCTGACCAACGTATGTATGCACCCCTCGGGCAAGTGATTACACCTCAAAATACATACATCAATAATAGGATCTTTTACATCGCTGTACCCACACTGTACATCATTTGGTGTACATATATTTGAACGGGTAAGGACCTATTACTATAATATATATATATATATATATATATATATATATATATATACATATACAGTATATACCCGCATTGCTCTCTCAGATGCAGCACCCGATGAGAAAGACAGATTTTCGTACACTGATTCGAGTGCAAACATTTGCTCAAGTCAGAGAGAGAGACACAGAGACAGAGGAGCAGCATGCATGGCTAATAGTTGCAGCACCAGCAAGGAGACGATCACTCCGCGTTGGCCTAAAGATGGCCGAATAGAGTGGCTTTCGACAGTGTCACGCTCACACAGGCACACCTAATCGCCTATATCTTTCCCCCGACACACACACACACACTCACACACACACACACACACACACAAACCACTAACCCACTTTAATAGAAATGTCTTCAGCATTCTCTGACTGAAGTTAATAATAACGATATGATAACAGACATGCAGTGTCACCTCTGAGTCTCACTATACCATAGTGAAGAAGTTAGTATGGCCAGTGTTTCTTATGGTGATAATGTAAGAGGGGGGGGGGGGGGGATATATACGTAAATAAACTCCGCTGCACCTCAGTGGAAGATTCCAGGTACCATTTCATTTGGTGTTAGAAAGTGCAATTTATGACACTGGCAATCGGCAAAACAAAGAAGATATAAGACGACTCTGATTATGAGACAAATTGTTCAAGACTCATTTGTGGAAAAAAAGAACATTGAATGTCAAATAGTCTAACAGTACTCCGCGTCCCTGGCCATTATTGGGTTAAAATAAGTCGTCAGATGATGTGTGCAGGTCGCAAAACACCTTCCAGAAAGTCCAGAAAAGGCTGCAGGGAACCAGTGAGTTGTGGGATGTCGGAGCAGCACACACACACACACACACGCGCACGCTCACATGCATGCACCGCGCACACACGGTGGCGCGGCCCGGCAGCCTGGTATTCATTCATGCGGTGGTAAGTGTCGCCCTGGACTGGCGTGAGACCCAGTCAATGTTGTAGCTGTGGGGAGGGGGCAGGGGGGGGGGGGGGGGGCAGGATTCCTTCCAGCCCAGTTGGTCGTATAGCACGGTGAGGTCAGTGGCTGGTACCCCTCGGGGAAGAGAGAGGACACACACACACACACACACACACAGGA
>NC_139714.1:5541033-5548533 GCF_964188405.1 Protomyctophum parallelum
TGTGTGTGTGTGTGTGTGTGGGGAGGGGTCTGTCAAAGAAAGAGGCACCATGCACTGTGAAGCAGGAATTAGCATAGGTAATGATGTGCCACACGCACGTCCGCTGCTATCTGTGACTGGCCACAAACACGTCCTGCACACAGTGCACAGAGAACCACACAGTGCACAGGGAACCACACAGTGCACAGAGAACCACACAGAGCACAGAGAACCACACAGAGCACAGAGAACCACACAGTGCACAGAGAACCACACAGTGCACAGAGAACCACACAGTGCACAGGGAACCACACAGTGCACAGAGAACCACACTGCACAGAGAACCACACAGTGCACAGGGAACCACACAGTGCACAGGGAACCACACAGTGCACAAGGAACCACACAGTGCACAAGGAACCACACAGTGCACAAGGAACCACACAGTGCACAAGGAACCACACAGTGCACAAGGAACCACACAGTGCACAAGGAACCACACAGTGCACAAGGAACCACACAGTGCACAGAGAACCACACAGTGCACAGAGAACCACACAGTGCACAGAGAACCACACAGTGCACAGAGAACCACACAGTGCACAGAGAACCACACAGTGCACAGGGAACCACACAGTGCACAAGGAACCACACAGTGCACATGGAACCACACAGTGCACAAGGAACCACACAGTGCACAAGGAACCACACAGAGCACAGAGAACCACACAGTGCACAGAGAACCACACAGTGCACAGGGAACCACACAGTGCACAGAGAACCACACAGTGCACAGAGAACCACACAGTGCACATGGAACCACACAGTGCACAGAGAACCACACAGTGCACAGAGAACCACACAGTGCACAGAGAACCACACAGAGCACAGGGAACCACACAGTGCACAGAGAACCACACAGTGCACATGGAACCACACAGTGCACAGAGAACCACACAGTGCACAGAGAACCACACAGTGCACATGGAACCACACAGTGCACAGAGAACCACACAGTGCACAGAGAACCACACAGTGCACAGGGAACCACACAGAGCACAGAGAACCACACAGTGCACAGAGAACCACACAGTGCACAGAGAACCACACAGTGCACAGGGAACCACACAGAGCACAGAGAACCACACAGTGCACAGAGAACCACACAGTGCACATGGAACCACACAGAGCACAGAGAACCACACAGTGCACAGAGAACCACACAGTGCACAGAGAACCACACAGTGCACAGAGAACCACACAGAGCACAGAGAACCACACAGTGCACAGAGAACCACACAGTGCACAGGGAACCACACAGTGCACAGAGAACCACACAGTGCACAGAGAACCACACAGTGCACATGGAACCACACAGTGCACAGAGAACCACACAGAGCACAGGGAACCACACAGTGCACAGAGAACCACACAGTGCACATGGAACCACACAGAGCACAGGGAACCACACAGTGCACAGAGAACCACACAGTGCACATGGAACCACACAGTGCACAGAGAACCACACAGTGCACAGAGAACCACACAGTGCACAGAGAACCACACAGAGCACAGAGAACCACACAGTGCACAGAGAACCACACAGTGCACAGGGAACCACACAGTGCACAGAGAACCACACAGTGCACAGAGAACCACACAGTGCACATGGAACCACACAGTGCACAGAGAACCACACAGAGCACAGGGAACCACACAGTGCACATGGAACCACACAGAGCACAGGGAACCACACAGTGCACAGAGAACCACACAGTGCACATGGAACCACACAGAGCACAGAGAACCACACTGCACAGAGAACCACACAGTGCACAGGGAACCACACAGTGCACAAGGAACCACACAGTGCACAAGGAACCACACAGTGCACAAGGAACCACACAGTGCACAAGGAACCACACAGTGCACAAGGAACCACACAGTGCACAAGGAACCACACAGTGCACAAGGAACCACACAGTGCACAAGGAACCACACAGTGCACAGAGAACCACACAGTGCACAGAGAACCACACAGTGCACAGAGAACCACACAGTGCACAGAGAACCACACAGTGCACAGAGAACCACACAGTGCACAGGGAACCACACAGTGCACAAGGAACCACACAGTGCACAAGGAACCACACAGAGCACAGAGAACCACACAGTGCACAGAGAACCACACAGTGCACAGGGAACCACACAGTGCACAGAGAACCACACAGTGCACAGAGAACCACACAGTGCACAGAGAACCACACAGTGCACATGGAACCACACAGTGCACAGAGAACCACACAGTGCACAGAGAACCACACAGTGCACAGAGAACCACACAGAGCACAGGGAACCACACAGTGCACAGGGAACCACACAGTGCACATGGAACCACACAGTGCACAGATAACCACACAGTGCACAGAGAACCACACAGTGCACATGGAACCACACAGTGCACAGAGAACCACACAGTGCACAGAGAACCACACAGTGCACAGAGAACCACACAGTGCACAGGGAACCACACAGAGCACAGAGAACCACACAGTGCACATGGAACCACACAGAGCACAGAGAACCACACAGTGCACAGAGAACCACACAGTGCACAGAGAACCACACAGTGCACAGAGAACCACACAGTGCACAGAGAACCACACAGAGCACAGGGAACCACACAGTGCACAGGGAACCACACAGTGCACATGGAACCACACAGTGCACAGATAACCACACAGTGCACAGAGAACCACACAGTGCACATGGAACCACACAGTGCACAGAGAACCACACAGTGCACAGAGAACCACACAGTGCACAGAGAACCACACAGTGCACAGGGAACCACACAGAGCACAGAGAACCACACAGTGCACATGGAACCACACAGAGCACAGAGAACCACACAGTGCACAGAGAACCACACAGTGCACAGAGAACCACACAGTGCACAGAGAACCACACAGTGCACAGAGAACCACACAGAGCACAGAGAACCACACAGTGCACAGAGAACCACACAGTGCACAGGGAACCACACAGTGCACAGAGAACCACACAGTGCACAGAGAACCACACAGTGCACAGAGAACCACACAGTGCACAGAGAACCACACAGTGCACAGAGAACCACACAGTGCACAGAGAACCACACAGTGCACAGGGAACCACACAGTGCACAGAGAACCACACAGTGCACAGGGAACCACACAGTGCACAGAGAACCACACAGTGCACAGAGAACCACACAGTGCACAGAGAACCACACAGTGCACAGAGAACCACACAGTGCACATGGAACCACACAGTGCACAGAGAACCACACAGAGCACAGGGAACCACACAGTGCACAGAGAACCACACAGTGCACAGAGAACCACACAGTGCACAGGGAACCACACAGTGCACAGAGAACCACACAGTGCACAGAGAACCACACAGTGCACAGAGAACCACACAGTGCACAGAGAACCACACAGTGCACATGGAACCACACAGTGCACAGAGAACCACACAGAGCACAGGGAACCACACAGTGCACAGAGAACCACACAGTGCACATGGAACCACACAGAGCACAGGGAACCACACAGTGCACAGAGAACCACACAGTGCACATGGAACCACACAGTGCACAGAGAACCACACAGTGCACAGAGAACCACACAGAGCACAGAGAACCACACAGTGCACAGAGAACCACACAGAGCACAGATAACCACACAGTGCACAGGGAACCACACAGTGCACAGAGAACCACACAGTGCACAGAGAACCACACAGTGCACATGGAACCACACAGTGTACAGAGAACCACACAGAGCACAGATAACCACACAGTGCACAGAGAACCACACAGTGCACAGAGAACCACACAGTGCACAGGGAACCACACAGTGCACAGAGAACCACACAGTGCACAGAGAACCACACAGTGCACAGAGAACCACACAGTGCACAGGGAACCACACAGTGCACAGAGAACCACACAGTGCACAGAGAACCACACAGTGCACAGAGAACCACACAGTGCACAGAGAACCACACAGTGCACAGAGAACCACACAGTGCACAGGGAACCACACAGTGCACAGAGAACCACACAGTGCACAGAGAACCACACAGTGCACAGAGAACCACACAGAGCACAGATAACCACACAGTGCACAGGGAACCACACAGAGCACAGATAACCACACAGTGCACAGGGAACCACACAGTGCACAGAGAACCACACAGAGCACAGATAACCACACAGTGCACAGGGAACCACACAGTGCACAGAGAACCACACAGTGCACATGGAACCACACAGTGCACAGAGAACCACACAGTGCACATGGAACCACACAGTGCACAGAGAACCACACAGTGCACAGAGAACCACACAGAGCACAGAGAACCACACAGTGCACAGAGAACCACACAGAGCACAGATAACCACACAGTGCACAGGGAACCACACAGTGCACAGAGAACCACACAGTGCACAGAGAACCACACAGTGCACAGAGAACCACACAGTGCACAGGGAACCACACAGTGCACAGAGAACCACACAGTGCACAGAGAACCACACAGTGCACAGAGAACCACACAGTGCACAGGGAACCACACAGTGCACAGAGAACCACACAGAGCACAGATAACCACACAGTGCACAGAGAACCACACAGTGCACAGAGAACCACACAGTGCACAGAGAACCACACAGTGCACAGATAACCACACAGAGCACAGATAACCACACAGTGCACAGAGAACCACACAGTGCACAGAGAACCACACAGTGCACATGGAACCACACAGAGCACAGGGAACCACACAGTGCACAGAGAACCACACAGTGCACAGAGAACCACACAGTGCACATGGAACCACACAGAGCACAGGGAACCACACAGAGCACAGGGAACCACACAGTGCACAGAGAACCACACAGTGCACAGAGAACCACACAGAGCACAGAGAACCACACAGTGCACAGAGAACCACACAGTGCACAGAGAACCACACAGTGCACAGAGAACCACACAGTGCACAGGGAACCACACAGTGCACAGAGAACCACACAGTGCACAGAGAACCACACAGTGCACAGGGAACCACACAGTGCACAGGGAACCACACAGTGCACAGGGAAGTGCACAGGGAACCACACAGTGCACAGGGAACCACACAGTGCACAGGGAAGTGCACAGGGAACCACACAGTGCACAGGGAACCACACAGTGCACAGGGAACCACACAGTGTCCCTTCCTAACATTTTAGTCTAGTTTTTACTTGTTGACGAAATTGTCAATATAGTCTTACTTTTAGTCATTATAGCTTAGTTTTCATTTAGTTTCCATTTAGTTTTCGTCAGTGAAAAAATGTTGTCGACGAACATTTTTCGCCATCGTATTAGTCGAAATAAACACGGGTGAAGAGGACCATTCGCCTGGTATGCTAAATTGACTGATGCTTTTCATTGAGCAGATTCTTTTTTTTTTTATATGTTTTGTTGTGGCTTTCGCCTTTATTTTATATATTTTATGGAGGGACAGACAGTAGGCTGACAGGAAATGGGGAGAGAGATGGGGGGGAAAAGACATGCAGTGAAGGCCGTCGGGATCGGGAGTCGAACCCGCGGCACACTGCCAGCCAGGATTGCCAGCCAATGTGCCTGGACCGCTGAGCCACGGCCCGGGCCTCATTGAGCAGACATTAAGATTTGCCTGTTGTTTTTTTGTTGAGGTGCATGTGGAGGTGGGAGCTAGGGGGGGGGGGCTTGGGGGTCGGGGGCCGAGCGTGGGTTTTTATGTCATTTATTAGCACGAGGGATGTTTACTGTTCTTGGCAGGGTCTCCCCTTTAACCCCCGTGAAGGTGCTGAGCATTTATGCAGGGTGGGTTGGGTGGGTGGGTGGTGGTGGTGATGGTGGGGAAAAATGATAAAACATTTATTACTGGAGAGAGAGAGAGAGAGAGAGAGAGAGAGAGAGGGTAATATGCATAATTTATGCTGTTTTTAGCACAATCATTAGTGATATTCGTGATAGATATTTTTTTTCTTCCCCTTTCTTTCTTTGCCTTCCATCCTTTCCCTCTGTCTCTGTCTCTCCGTTTCTTTTCATATCTAATGGATGCTGGTTGAAATTAATTCCATATCTCACGTTTTATTTTATTTTGCCGGTTACAGTAAAAAAAGAAAGAAGGAAGACAAAAGTGGCGTGTGGTTTGATGGGCTGGTTTTGATTGTGGCTTTTCACGCTCCAGAAAGAAAACAAATTTATATATTTGTTGTTGTGAAAGCCCCCCCCCCCCCCCTCCCACACACACACACACACACACACACACACACACACACACACACACACACACACACACACATACTCCCGCCGTTAATTTTTTTTATAACGTCACCAAAGTAAATGAATATATCTGAGCTTTGATTAAAGACGAGGAGAGAGAGAGAGAGAGAGAGAGAGAGAGAGAGAAGATGGAGCCAATAAATGAGGTTTCTCTCTCTGTGTCTCTGCTTCCCTGTGGACGCCTGTGAGGCAGGTTTTATTTAGCCACAGTGTGACGAGAAGGACAAACCCATTAGAACGCTCATCAGCCGCTCACAACCATGTGATCCGTGTGCCCCCCCCCCCCCCCCCCCGTCAGATTTTAATTTTGCATGATTAGCTTTGCGTCATTAGGCAACTTCATTCTGACGGGGCGCCGCGCGCAAGCGCATCACACACACACACACACACACACACACACACACACACACACACACAAAAAACCCAGACGGCTTCAGGACGCCAAATATTTTAGGAGTGCCCCGCGTGCATTTCTCTGTCTCTCTCTCTCTGTCTCTCTTTCTCTCTCTCTCTCTCTCTCTCTCTCTCTCTCTGTCTCTCTTCTTCTCCTTACAGGCTGGATTGATATGGCATCGTACGATGTTATGTGCAGAAAATGACCCATCCACAAGCTTCGCATCAGCACCGCGCCGCGAGCTTGTGGATGGGCTGTTTCTGCCCCGCGACACCGTCCTGAGACATAGAGCATGACTTTACGTAGCATAACTGCTGTGTATCATAATAGCAGATTTGGCTGAAGCACAAACTCTTTGGGGCTTGAGTATTTCAGTAACATTTGTTTTGTCTGTTTTTAATTTGTGGTAGTGAGGCGCATTCTCGCTCTCTCTAAAAAAAAAATATATATATTTATATAAGATTGTACAGTTGTACACAAAAGAATGAATGCCGTGTCTAAACATGCACGATGGTATCTTTTTTTTCTTTTTTCTTTTTTTGCCAGGTGCCTTTTTGTTTGTGGCATATAAAATTTTGCCTGATTAAAATTAACGTTTGCCACATTTAGAATTCCACGCTCCACCCCATAACGCCGACGGCCCCTCCCTATTCAACAGAAAGAAAGAAAGAATGAAAGAAAGGGGGGGGGGGAGAGAAAGAGGCATGCAGAACGTGGTGCATGTCTTTGTATTGCTTCATTTACACAATGAATGCATAATTGCTCCTC
>NC_139714.1:5553533-5554967 GCF_964188405.1 Protomyctophum parallelum
CTTAAAAATCACACCTGTGTAAGGTGAGTGGTGCAACTGTACTGTGTGGGGGTCCCCGGGGGGGGTCCCCGCAACATCCAGGCCCCCAGGAACGTGCACAGGGGCCTGGCCCGGTTCCGCGCCCCCCCCCCCCACGTCCGAATCGGTCGAGAAATGACAGAGTTATCGTGTTGCAGCTTTCCGTACTGAGACGCATACAGTCTACACATGCATACATACCTACCTACATAGGGACACACGTAGCTCTGTAATGAAGCACCGCTCAAAAATTGCATATTCGGCGGGTATTCGGTTCGGTTGGTTTTAGAGCCAAAACTGAATAAGCCAAAGAACCGGGGTATCAACAGCAATGATACAAATACTGGTAAACAAATATTAATATTAATCATATTCGGCTAGTTGGTATTCGATTTTCAGCCATCTGTTTCCTATATATTCGGTATTCGGCCAAGAATTTCCCATTCGGTGCATTCCTAAATTTGTAGCTCAATTGCACCAAAAAAAAAACCCTGAACATTTTAATATTCAGTAGATTTTCTGTGGTCTGGGTTTTCTGGCTCCAAACAAGTGCAATGATTTTCCTGCTGTTTGTGATGTCACAGTCAGCAAATCCCATATATGTCAATGGGATTTGTCAGCAGATGTCACTTTTTTCACTGTTTTCATTGCAGCTCAAAAGGCTTCCAAACCCCAGAGAAAACTCCAGGCAACAGACAATTACCATTAAGTTCAGGTTTATTTGGGTGTAATTCACACACACACACACACACACACACACACACACACACACACACACACGCACACACACACATGTGCGTGCGTGCGCAGAGAGAGAGTGGCAGTGCACACATCTGAATAGCAACCCTGCGTGTCACAATTGAATTTCCAGCAGCCATAGCTGCTGCTGTCAAGGTCCCGTCACCCCTCGGTATTCCCAAGGTTGTCTAAATAGGCCTAATTTGATTTGAGATCACAGATTAGATGGCGCGCACTGTATCTGATTGCAATTTGCCCAGCCCCAGATATGTATCAGAGGCAAATGATGAATGTTACACAACCATAATTACTATGCAGAATCATCACCGTAAAAGCCCCCCTCTCTCATCATCATCATAAAAAATAAAAAAAAGGAAGAGAAGAAATGTCGCGGGGGCCTTCGTATTAACCCCTTCAGGACGGGAAACCCCTTTTGGTGTTTTAAGCATTATACGTTACACTTTAGCTGTTGGAAAATAGCAGATCTACAAGCTCGTAGCTATGAGCTTGTAGATCTGCTATTTTAGAAAAACCGTGAAAATGTGGTGCTAATCTTTGAATATATATTAACTCAAATCTTTGCTTCTGGGGGGGGGTGTCCCTGGAACAACATATTTTCAGATGGGAGTCCGCAGCCAAATACAGATAATAATAGGGGTCCTTGACATGAAAAAGGTT
>NC_139714.1:5555167-5565167 GCF_964188405.1 Protomyctophum parallelum
AGTGAACAGAGTTTCTGTGAATAGATAGAACATCATGATAATCAGATTCTTGTCAGATGTGCTGCCTAACTGTCCCCAATAAAAAAAAAAGATCATCATGATAATTAGAATCATCTTTTGCCCACTGAGCAGATTCTGCTTCCATGTAAAAGCAAAAGCCATGTTCCAACCGTATTCAAAGACATAAAATGCACTTAAAGAAATGCCACAAGCAACCTTTTGCTTGTCTTTGCTCATGGTTCAAATGCACTGGGTTGATCCTCTGGAGCAGATATTGATCTGTTCCAGAGGTCGTTGACAATGTTTGGAGGTTATATGCTACTGTACACTGGAGTGACAGGACAAGGTTGGCTTTGTAGCAATTCCGACGTTACTCTTTTACACCAAATCTTCCTCTTAAGTTTACTATCAGAGGAAAAATAAATAGTCACCAAGTTGGACCCATGATAGCTATATGTGACCAAACTTGACACACAGTGTAAGTCATTGGATTTAATTTAATTTATGTTTTGTCATATGAAAGCAGGGAATCATAGCTTCAAATTGACATATTGGTTGTTCAGTTTTGAGTATGGCTTATAGAGTAATGTCTTGCAGAAACGAGTTGAGAACAAGCTTGAAAGGTTCACTTCTGTGGTCTCGAACATTACACATATAGCTACATACATGTTTAAGCATTTATTTCATATTATTTACATGTCGATGTCAGCTCTGATATTTATTTCAGACATGCTCTAGTATGTGAAGAGTCTGCCTGTGCCATTAACTCATTTGGATTAAAAAAAGAAATCTGTTTTTCTTTTTCATGTCTCTATCAAAAAGGGTCACATACTGTATAGTAGCTAGCTACGACTGTATGTTTCTTTATTGCTACAAGCTTGCAAGCCTATTGCTGACATGTCCTAAAGACCAAACCACACCAAGCCAATTGCTGACATGTCCTACAGACCAAACCACACCAAGCCTATTGCTGACATGTCCTAAAGACCAAACCACACCAAGCCTATTGCTGACATGTCCTAAAGACCAAACCACACCAAGCCTATTGCTGACATGTCCTAAAGACCAAACCACACCAAGCCTATTGCTGACATGTCCTAAAGACCAAACCACACAAGCCTATTGCTGACATGTCCTAAAGACCAAACCACACCAAGCCTATTGCTGACATGTCCTAAAGACCAAACCACACCAAGCCTATTGCTGACATGTCCTAAAGACCAAACCACACCAAGCCTATTGCTGACATGTCCTAAAGACCAAACCACACCAAGCCTATTGCTGACATGTCCTAAAGACCAAACCACACCAAGCCTATTGCTGACATGTCCTGAAGACCAAACCACACCAGTTGCAACGCCTTGGAGCAAAAACCGTCTTAAGGTTCACCACACGGGATGCACACGCAGATCCGACACACCAAAGGTCCGACATGCGGAAACAATGGTCGGACATGCGGCGAACATGCGCTGCTCCCCGTGCTTGCGGTTATGGTTAGGTTAGGGTCTGACGGTACTGTAGGTTGTCGGTCTAATGACAGCCCTCGCCACACAGTTGCAAAACCGTTTTAAGGTCAACCACACCAACTGCAACTCCTTAACCCATTCTGACCGGGCACCCATTTGGTGTCGGCATCATGTTATGCTTTAGCTATTTAAAAATAGCAGATCTACAAGCTCATATCGCGCCACCGAGTGGCGCGATACGAGCTTGTAGGTCTGCTATTTTTGAAAAAAACGACTGACATTTTTAGAATCTGATCTCAGGTCAGAATGGGTTCGTCAGACCAGCGTGTGTCCAGTGGAAACCTCGTATGAATCTGATCTCAGGTCAGAATGGGTTATGGTGCAAAGGTGCAAAGGTGTTGGCTCACTGGCATGTCCTGTCGCACGATCCTTCCATCTACAAAACATAATCATCAGGTGGCAATGTACTCAAACTTGACATTTTGTTGCGTTTCGTCAACACGCGGCATGCACAAAAAGGCCCAACGGTTCCCTGACCTGTCTCCTTCCCTCTCTATCCACCCCCCCCCCCCCCCCCCCCCTGCCCTTCAAGTTGCCTCCTGATTCAAACCCCTCGTATCGGGCACATTCCGCTCGCCAACTCACAATTAAGACAATTTGGGGTTTGAATATGAAACGGTTGTCATTACCATTCCACCTAAATTAGCGCGGAGCACTAAAAGAGGAATTTTAGGAATTTTCCAGTCGGTTGGAACCTCTCACGTAAGATTTCTTTCACGTAGGAAGATGCGAGGTTTGCACGCCGCAAAAAAAGAAAAGAAAGGAAAAACAGTATAGCGGATAAGCCGGGGGATTAGCACGTAAGCATTTCTCAGTTAGCGTTAGCGCCGTGGGTATAACCGACTCCCTCTTGACTGCACATTTCAAAAAGGACAGGCAGGGAAAATGGAGACATGAGGGAACAAAATGTGTGCGTGACTTGGATATATAGGCATGGTGGTCTAGAGAGACTGCCTGTGCAACCACAACATCAGCGCTTTGACCCCGGCAACATACAGCCAGTGCCGTCGTGTTCAAAGCTGCTTTCTACTGCTCTTGGGAAATGGATTCCCTGCTTGGCCTTGGGAAGTAATGACGCTTATGAGCTTCAGGCAGTACGACTTGTCAACCAGTATGGCCTACAGTATGTCCTACTCGACATCATGCATCTAAATGTCTCAATGGAAGAGTAGGGATTCAGACATTGAGGATTTGCAGATGTGTGTGCAGATGTTTGTGAGTGTGTGTGCGTGCGTGTGTGCGTTATTGAAAAATAGCAGATCTACAAGCTCATAGCGTGGCAACGAGTGCCGCACTACGAGCTTGTAGATCTGCTATTTTTGAAAAATTGTGCAAATGTGGCGCAAATCTTTGAATATAGTGAACGTTTTTAACTCAAATCTGGTGAGGTGAGGTCCCTGGAACAACATATATTTTCAGATTGGGGGTCGTCGGCCAATTACATATAATTCCTTGACATTAAATAGTTTGAGGACCACTGACATAGAAACATAGAGTTTTCAGAAAACTGTCTAGAAGACATTTGTATAGAATCTGGTGTCGGGTCGAAATTCACCCTTTGTCAAGTCCCGCCCGTGTTGTGCCCCTCTTCGCACCCATTGGTTGCTGTTTCGTGGTTGGACAAAAATCCTCTCTCTCCATCCACTACCATTGAAATAACATGTTTTTCAGATATTCTATGCACTCAATTCTTATTTTAAACTTGTGTCAGTAAGAAAGGAACATCACAGGTGCAGCATGGTGACTGGGCATATCATGTTTGTTTTTAGTTTATTCCAAAAAAGATGTTCAATATAAACAAGGCGGAACCAGGCAGAAAGAGCCTGCTGGTTAGTCAGTCAGGGACCAATCAGAAGGCTGACAAAGGAGTGAATGAAGGAGGAGAGGAAGGGAGTGATGAAGAGAGAGATGGAGCCCGGGACGACGTCACGCGCCACGTGGGACGATCGCTGTAGATAATCTGGAACAGCGTGCTCTAATTAGAATTCTTATGATACAATTTGGTGGTTGTAATGTGTGTTAAGTGGAGATGTGGGCCGGTTCCTTGTTAGTGGAAACCACAGCTGTGTGCTTCAAGAGACTCTCTCTCTCTCTCTCTCTCTGCTGTCGGAGAAACCGCAAACTAATGTCTTCCTGTTTCTTGGTCTTTATCTCTCTCTCTCTCTCTCTCTCTCTGCTGGTCTTTATCCTCTCTCTCTCTCTCTCTCTCTCTGGTATACACATTCTTATGCCATTCAGGCCGGGAACCCCTTTTGGTGTTTTAAGCATTATGTTATACTGATATAGCTACAGCAGATCTTGTAGATCTTCTATTTTCGAAAGATCACGAAAATATGACGCAAATCTTTTGAATATATGGGGGGGGGGGGGGGGTGGTCTCCTGGAACAACATATTTTGGCCAATTTCATATAATTTCTGGGGTCCTTGACATGAAATAGTTTGAGAACCACTGACCATAGAAGCATGTGGCTTTTTCAGAAAACCATCAGGATTTAGAGGACATTCGTAGAATCTTGATCTCAGGTCTAAATTGGTTATTATTCCCAGCTGTCGAGACACACACACACAGACACACACACACACACACACACACACACACACACACACGTGTTCCAGTGGCGTGACGTGTGTGTCCTCCTCCTCCTCAGCTCAACCTGGTGTCCAGCGTCACCATGTCCAAGAACCTGCCGTCCGTCCTCGCCGCCCAACTTACCTCAGACGCCCACCACGCCCACGGCGCCCGTCACGCCCATGGCGGCCATGCCCCAGGTGCCCTCGGTGCTGGGCGGCGCCAACGTGCCCAGCATGGGCGCCATGCGGAGACGCCCACTCGGACAAGTACTCCATGCAGCTGTCGTCAGGTAGGACCAACTACACAGCGCTCGGCCATGCTCCATCTTCTTTATTGAAATATAGCAGATCTACAAGCTATGAGCTTGTAGATCTGCTATTTTTCAATAGCTAAAGTATAACATAATGATATTTTGTATGCTGTATGTATATATAGATATACACACACACACACACACACACACACACATACAATATATTTGTATGTGAATGTGTCTTTCACAGCGTGCAATCTGTGCATGTATTTTGTGTATTTTGTGCAAAAAAAAAGTGTGTGGGTGGGTGTGCTGTTATAAAGATACATTCACGCATAGCTTTAACTGTATGCACGCATTGATACATTTACATGAGCACGCACGCACGCATGCACGCACGCAAACACACACAACACACAGACTTGTTGTTTGTAGCAATGACGGGAAAAAAAGCGGTGAAGTAATTTGATTAAAAAATTATAATTATATACTATGTTACGCACAGACACACAGTATGCACAAATAGAATGTTCATTTTCATTGAATGCACAAACACACCCACACGCAAAATGCATATGCATAGCGTTAATGTTGTGTACCTGCATTGAATTTGTATCCACGAATGCCATCATGTGCATAAACAAGTACTCTCATACACAAACGGATGTCACATCTCTTTCAATCCAGGTTGTTGGATCATGTAAAGCTATAAAGTTATAACGATAGGTCAGTTCATCTCAGTTTCAGCATTTTGTAAAAGGATGTCAACTTTTGTCAGAAATCAATTGAATGAAATCCTCGAAACTGAAGCAAATTGGCACCGTCTTTCACACACACGCACTCACGCACACACACACACACACACACACTCACGCACACACACACACACACACACACACACACACACACACACACACACTCACACACACACACACACACACACACACACACACACACACTGTGCGCAGCTCAGACAAGGTGTAAGCTAATTTTCATTCAGCTCACATTACATTTTCAGTTTTGACTTAATTCATATTTAGATTCAGTCAAATCAGTATAGATTTGGTCTGTAAGATTTTTCCAATTTAAATGATTTGATAGAGAGTGTAACGAGAACCTGTAGGCCCACCTGTAGCCACTGGGAGGGTAGTGATTGCACGCACGCACGCAGGAACACACACACACACACACACACACACACACACACACACACTGTACTGTATATGGATACAGTATATTTATACGTGAATGTGTCTTTCACGGCGTACAATCTTTGCATGTATTCTTTATTATTGCTAAAATGTTTAATATAAAAGGAAAATATATATTTTGCAAGTGTGTGGGTGGGTGTGCAGCTATAAAGTATACATTCATGCATAGCTTTAACTGTATCCACGTATTGGTACATTTACGTGAGCACGCACACACACACACACACACCACACACACACACATGCACACATCACACGCATGCACCCGCACACGCACACACACACACATGCACACATCACACGCACACGCATGCACCCGCACACGCACATGCACACACGCACACGCACACCACAACACACACACACACACACACACACACACACACACAGACTTGTTATTTGTACGAATGACGGCTTTAGGAAAGCAAGCTTCATATTTATTCACTGTATATGTAAATAGAAGAGAACTTCCTCTGTGCGTAAATATTACATGAATGTTAATTAAGTTCAAATAAGGCGAGAACGGGGGGCGTGTTTAGGGGGGCGGGGGGGGGGGTGGGGGGTGTAGAGAAGAGGGAAAAAATACAATATTTATTACATTAAGACATGGCGTGTATTAAAAGCTTTTGCATTTTAAACGGTCTTTGATGTTTGTATTTACTCCTTGCCGTGTTTAGTGTGAAGAGCCATAAATTATTCAGCCTCGCCCTAACTATCTACACGATCTCATTTTATGGGATGTGTATTAGTGTTTAAGTTTCCTCACGAGGGGGATTAATTAAAAATGCATTTTGTTAGACATGGAACATGCTGATTTGATGTCTCCTCCCCCACCCAACCCGATGTACCCCCACCTTTCCTTCCTCCTACCCTTTCTCTCTCCTCCCCAATCCCCCCGCCCCTAACCCAGTTTTAATTGATGACCCCCCCCCCCCCTCCTCCCCATGATGTGTCAAATGCTAACACACCTGAAGGAATAAAATTTTACCAATTATTTCAGGTGGTGACACAGTATTTATTTTTCCAGAGATCGCCCCAAACTACGAGTTTTATAAGAACGCAGATGTCAGGCCGCCATTTACTTATGCAACCCTCATAAGACAGGTGAGTGGGAGGGCAAATTACTTCCTAGCCTGATTAGATTCAAATTAATTGCCGCATGAGTCGTGGTGGCTGTCTCCCTGTGTGCGTGTGCGTGTGTGTGTGTGTGTGTGTGTGTGTGTGTGTGTGTGTACACTTCTGTGCGTGTGTGTGTACATGTGCTTCTGAATGTTTTATCTATATGTCATCATCGTCACATGATGTGTGTTTGTGCATGCATAGTTTATGCATTTGTGCGTGCGTACGTGTGTGTCAGAGAGAGAGAGAGAGAGAGAGAGAGTATTCAGTAACGTGCAGTGTGCCGTCCCTCGTCAGGCTATCATGGACTCAAACGACATGCAGCTGACGCTCAACGAGATCTACAGCTGTTCACACGTACCTTCGCCTACTTCAGACGCAACGCTGCCACCAGGAAGGTAACAGAAAAACTCACCTCAGTAAAACACCAAAAACACTGCATCTCCTGTGTGTGCGTGTGCGCGTGTGTGTGTGTGTGTGTGTGTGTGTGTGTGTGTGTGTGTGTGTGTGTGTGTGTGTGTGTGTGTGTGTGTGTGTGTGTGTGTGTGTGTGTGTGTGTGTGTGTGAGAGGAAAAAGTGTGAGCCCCGAAGCAGCATTTATTTACTCCCCTTCGACTGTATTTCCCTCTTTTTCATTTTTTTGTCATCACCTGCCTCTTCAATTGAGTCCATTTGTCACCCTTTCATATATACACCCTCCCTCCCTTCTTTCCTTCCGCCTTTTCTCTTTGGGAAAATGACAAGCAAAAGAATTATTCCCGCTCTCTGATATCGTTTTCTAATTTGGTGCAATTAATAGCCAGGGCTCAGCGGTGGAGAGGAGAGGGAAGGCTCTGACGCACTAATTATACAGCGTCCACTCCATCATCAGCACCTTTTGTTAAAGAGAGGCAGCAGAATTACAGTCTCTCTCTCTCTCTCTCTCTCTCTCTCTCTCTCTCTCTAGTGACACGTACACAGGAAAATCCTCAGTGTCAATTTATCCCTGTGTGACTCTGAGACCGTAACAAATGTAACCATTTGGCTCCAGTTGGCTCCATTTGTTCACTCTCAGAGTTAAATTATGTACTGAAGATAATAAGAGGGTTTCTTTCATCTCTCTCTCTCTCTCTCTCTCTCGCACAGACACGCACTCACGCACGCACGCATATATTGTTTCTGTCTCGCGGAAACCACGTATCTCCCTATACTTCATCCTACAATAGTGATGCTCGAACGTATACGTGTTGTTGTGAGCTTGTAGCTCGGCTATTTTCACCTACTCACATATTTTGTGTGTTTGTTACAATTAAAACCCTTAGAAGGGCAATAACTAATAAATGCGTTATTCAATAACGTTCTGAGTGTGGGGGAAAACGAATTTCTTCGTTTTTTTTTTTTTTTATGAATATCGGTAGATTAATAACCTCCGCATCGCTGTGTGAAGTCCCTTTGTTGAAATTCAAACTACAATACCCAGAAATCCCGTGTCACGTAACACGCGCGCGTCCTTGGCTATAAAAAACGTGCCCGCCCCCTGCGGTTCTGCATGGGGAGAGAGTTGGTGGCGTGTCGAAAGTGATTGAGTATATTTAGCGATTATATTTAGTTTAGATGTATTAGTTAGTAGTCTGTTGTCTGTCTGGTGCGTCAGACGACAATGGAGGAACACCTCTGTACGATCTTCGTCCTGAAGGACCGGCCCCGTAACCGTAACCTCTTTACGCTGAGCAAGCCAGCTGTTGCGGGCTTTCCGACCATTCTTCCCGGCCTGGCTCGAGCGATGACATCCTACTCCGATCTGGACGGGTGACCAGATTTTTCTATGGTAAGAATCTTATTGTCTGAAACATTATATGCTATATCTATTCAGTGTGTATTAGTTTATGCTCGCTGTCTGCCGCGCCGCTGTGGCAGGCCGCTGAGCTAATGTATAATAAATGGATGGATATTCTTCCATCCATCCATGCTACATGCTGCTAGCAACCACTGGGGCTTTCAAATAGATCTGTATTGAGCTTACATGATCAAATGAACGTATTGTACCGTGGTTTATATGCTATATATTATGAGAAATGTTCCATTACTTCCCCCCCCTTCCATATATTCAGATCGCTATCATGAATCATGATCGCTGTTTTTTTTCTTTTTTTGCCGAGCTTCTGGAGCGCAGGCCGCAGCCTGTAATGCTAGCTGCTAGCAACTCCTCTGCAAAGTAAAAAAAACAAAACAGCGATAATAATAGCCATCTGAATATATGGGAGGAGGGGAAGTAATGGAACATTTCTCATAATATATATAGCATATAAACCACGGTACAATACGTTGATTTGATCATCATGCAAGCGCAATACTTATAGATTTAGAAGTATAATAAATTAGCTTAGCCGCCTGCATTACAGTACCAGCCTTACCCCGCGGCAAAGTAAAGAACAATGACGGACATTTCGCTGTGATAATTAAATGGATGATCAACACTGATGTGTGTTGGCTACAATGTGTTGACTCTGAAATGGATCAACACTTGTAATTTCTGCAAATAAATCTAACTTGTCTGTCTATCTATCTAGATCCAGGACGTGAAGAAATGGACGGATGTCTCCTCCTCCTCTGCGCAGTGATGTCGACTTCTCCACCACCAACATTAGATAGTCCAGGAGATTTTTTGTCCTGCCCTGCTTTATTTTGTGCAACAAGAACGCATTGTACATTGCCATCCGAAACAGGTAGAACTTTACAGGCTCTCAGTGACTTTGACCATCGTGTGTGGGTGGATGGTGGTGCACATCTTCGCCACCTTGTCCCGCCAAGCCAACAGCATCACCCCGTCATGTTGTGGCGCATGAGTCTCGCCCGGCTTCATGTCATTTGGTTTGCTAAGCCGCTTCATCTCCCTGTTCTTCCTCATGGTGAGATGTTCTTCTCTGGTGTGTAGCAAGACTGAAACCGGGCCAGTAGATAGTTCAGAAGATGTCTGACCTTGTACATTCGGTCCCCTGTGTCTGGAGTCTCCTGGTTACTGAAATGAAGAAACCGCTTGAGCAGCAGAAACCGGGCCAGTTTCATGGTTCTCCTGAACTGCGGTGTCTCATTAGCCTTACACCTAGACCAGTAGGACACGAGGGTTGGCTTCTTATATATATATATATACACAATACACACCTTTGCGATGGACTGCGCTGCATAGCGGTTAGTCTCATCACAGATGTACTGGAGCAGATCTCCGGTGGTTCAGGGGGGGAGGAGGGGGGGCAGTGGGTGTCCTATTGCATTATTTATTTTCTATATTTATTATAATTTTATGTTTGTAAGAAAAAAAGAAATAAAACTTGCACTTTT
>NC_139714.1:5570167-5635167 GCF_964188405.1 Protomyctophum parallelum
AAAATGTTGGCTGTATAATATTAACCCATTCTGACCTGAGATCAGATTCTAAAAATGTCTATTACATCCTGACAGTTTCATTATTAACCCATTCTGACCTGAGATCAGATTCTAAAAGTGTCTTCGATTTTTCAAAAATAGCAGACCTACAAGCTCGCATCGCGCCACTCGGTGGCGCGATATGAGCTTGTAGATCTGCTATTTTTCAATAGCTAAAGCATAACATGATGCCAACACCAAAATGGGTGCCCGGTCAGAATGGGTTAATAGTAATAGTAATAGTAATTGTTATAGTAATAATACTACTACTACTAATAATAATGCTCTTTATTTGATTTGCTCAGAAGCCCAACACTTGTCAAGAACCTTCCATCCAGTCTTGGCTACGGAGCAGCGCTAAATGCCAGCCTACAGGTACAGACCACTGACTGATTCAGCCACTCACTGACTGACTGACTGACTGACTGACTGACTGACTGACTCACTGACTGACTGACTGACTCACTGACTCACTGACTGACTGACTGACTGACTGACTGACTGACTGACTCACTGACTCACTGACTGACTGACTGACTCACTGACTGACTCACTGACTGACTGACTGACTGACTATCATGATGGTCAGTGCTTATGCAGTTTCAATATTTTCAATTACTGTCACATCTAGATGTGACAGACCTCCATTACTGTCACATGCACTCGGCACAAGAAGGAGCAAATCTTCCTCAGTCAGCTAGGGCTCTCTTTGTCTCTCTTCTATCCCCTCTCTCTCTCTCTCTCTCTCTCTCTCTCTCTCTCTCTCTCTCTCTCTCTCTCTCTCTCTCTCTCTCTCTCTCTCTCTCTCTCTCTTTCTCTCTCTCTCTTTCTGTCTCTCTCTCTCTCTATCCCCCTCCTTTCCTCTCTCTCTGCTTTTCTCTATCTCTCCCACGCTGTCGAGCTCAGAAGGCCACCCTGTGGTCGAGAGAGGAAGCAACTCTCTCCTCCCTCTTTCTCTCTCTCTCTCTCTCTCTCTCTCTCTCTCTCTCTCTCTCTCTCTCTCTCTCTCTCTCTCTCTCTGTCCACCACCTCAGATTGATAGTGGCGTGTGCAAATGCAAGGGCATATGCATTAATATTTATCCACACTGTCATAAATGATTTGGCTTCACAGCGCACGCCGGCGAGCCGCTCATGGCAAAAACTTTAAAATTTTAATCTCTGTATATAAGTTTAATACACGGGAGGGGGCAAAAGTGGCAGGTGTTCCTTTTTAAATTATCATTTTTTAGTTGATTTTTCCCCTTTAAAAAGAAAACCTTTTTTAATATAATATCAAACATGCAGGTTCAGGAGTTGTCTCAGAACCAACTTGGGAGGCGACTTTGAGCGCCGTTCCGTTCTTCAACCATATTCTTTGCATATTGGGACAGCTTTAATCACTTTCAATGGGAAGTCATGAAAATTGTCCAAAATAGCAGATTTACAAGCTTACAGTGTGGCAGCGATGAGATGTGTTGTGAGCTTGTAGATTGGATATTTTCACTATTAATCATACAACAAAGTATATACTTAAACTCCCTCCCTCCCTCCCTCCCGCAAGGCGGCGCTTGCCGAGACCTCCCTGCCTCTACTGGGGGCGACGGGCCTGATGAGCTGCAGCGCCTCCGGCCTCCTGGGGGGCAGTCCGCACCACCACGGCCTCATGGGCGGCAGCCCCCCGACGCTGATGGGCGCCAGTCCGCCGGGCATGATGGGCGCCAGTCCGCCGGGCATGATGGGCACCAGTCCGCCGGGGGGCCTGATGGTGGGGGGAAGCCCCCCGGGCACGCTGAGCTGCAGCCCGCCCAACCTGCTGCAGTCCATCCACGAGGAGCTCAACGGCTCGCTGGACCACCTGGACACCAACGGACACAGCAGCCCTGGCGGCTACTCTCCCCCGGGACACATGCAGTGAGTCACCCCCCCGTCGTCGCACCACACTTAACTGTACATTCACACGAGGCGACGACCTAGACCGCTGGTTTTCAACCCTTTTCATGTCAAGGGTCCATTATTTATTTGGCCTTTGAGCCAAGGACAACCAATTGATGACATTTAACCTCTCAGAACCCAAACTTATATTACATTTTGTTGTCCGTGGATAAGGATTTTGTCCACAATTCCATGCTGTATTGATGTTGGTACCATAGCAGGCATAACAGGGCCTGACTACTAGTACATTTTGTAATGCAAATGAACGGGTCCATTTGGGCTCATTTTACGCTCTCAATAGCTAAAGATCTATAAGGGTCAATTTGGTTACCAACTCTCCATCTTTTAGCTGGGGACCACTTGGAACCCCCTCAAGGACCACTGGTGGTCCACGGACCACTGGTTGAAAACCACTGACCTAGACAAATAACTAGAGCCGATCGGTCTGGTTGACATATACAGTATGTCGGCCATTATTTGACTTTTTTGTCAGTGACCACATTTATGTTGCCGATTTATTTTACCGGTACCTGTGAAATGTTCTGAAATAGCTCACGGCGTGTTCACGGTCCCCACGTTCATTATACTGTGATGATTGATGATTTAGCTTAATGTTATTTTAACAAAATTTAATCAGATTAATGTTTTTACTTATTTATTATTATTTAAAGATTTCAAAATCGGGATCGGTAGATAATAGATGCGTTGTCTGTACTGACAAAATGGAATTAGCTCCGACATGATGGATGTGTAAAGCTATGCAATCCCGCATTATTATGTAATTTCTCTCACTCTCCTAGTGGTAAATGCAGCAGTCCCGGGGCCCCCACATGGTATCATTTCTCAAAGATTTGTTTTCCAAAAAGATAATCAAAGTACAGTGCAGAGCACAGTACACTACAATACAGAACAGTAACTGTAACAATACATGTGTAGTTGCACTGCTCAGTTCACACAGGTGTGGTTTTCTTAATTGAAAGAGGCTCCAACCGCTGCAGATGTGCTATATAGTGCATCCGTTTGGTTGAAATAACCTTTTGTTCATTAAAATATTCCCGGATTGGAGCTTTAATGTTCAGCCGGCCCACCAGCTATACCGAAAAGCGATCAAAGACAGGAAAGCTCAGCGGGTTTAATATTTGGATTCTTGGACGCCGCTTATCTCGCCCCGAGATTTAATCCATTATCAAGCCGCGCGCGTTCGGCCCCGCGATACACGTATTCAATGAAGAGACAGTTGTGTGAGCCCCGGGATGGAGATGGAGGGATTTGCCAGGAATCTGACCTGGAGAGGCTGTGAAAAAGGAAGGCATCATCAGCTGAACATGTTGAACCTCCCCCGTTTCTACTCCACAGCCTTTGTTAGTTTAATTGCCTGATAAATGTATTTAATTCGTGCTAGGAGAATGTTCTCCCTGTGACTTCAGGGCAAGGTTTAGATTCTATAGCATAAGCATTAATTCTCTCTGTTCTCTCTCCCCCACTCTCTTCCTTTCTCTCTCTCTCACTCTCTCTCTCTCTCTCTCTCTGATACATTAGCTTCGACAAGGGGCTCTGCTCATACCTGAGGTATGTTTGTGTTTGACGTTTCAGATAACATTTATACTCCGGTCCTATAAATAGGGCTCTATCAAACATGTACCGCCTTAATTACGCCAGTGTCTGCATTGTCGGGGTTTAGCTGCTATGTTTTATGTAAGACTTCCCATTAATATTTAGCGACTAACCGTATAGCATTAATTACACCAAAACCTCTCCTTTTTTTAATGGAGCTGAGAGAGAGAGAGAGAGAGAGAGAGAGAGAGAGAGGTGTTTTAAAAATTCATATCATGTGACTTTCAGGAATGGGTGTGAAAGTGAGATGTACTCCACCTAAATCACATACAAAAGGAACCGCACACACACACACACACACACACGCACGCACGCACGCACGCACACACGCACACACACGCACACACATGCACACGCACACACACACACACACACACACACACACACACACACACACACACACACACACACACACATACGCGCAGTGGTCCAACGTACTGTAAACTGTGTATATATTTTGTGTTGTATTGTTCCATTAATTACATTTCATAATGATAACTGCCACAGAACTTGATTTTTTTGTTTTATTATTATGCCTTTTTTTAAGTAACTAGTAACTAGTTAGTTTCATAATTTAGGAACTAGTAAAGTAACTAGTTACTTATTTAGAGCAGTAACTATAACTATTATACCCTTACTGGAATGGATAAGGTTCAAGGTTGTACTTTATTGTTACATCTTTTATACGGGTACATAAGAGTCAAACCTATCTTTGTTTGGCTTCCTTACAGACAATGCAAGACATGTAGATAGCATAACATTCAAACAACAGAAACACAGCAAAAAGGGATAGAATAGAGAATGCAAGAAAGAGCATCCAAAGAGTAAAAAATAAAATAATATATGTCATGTGTGCATGTTTTCCCTGTAGTAGCAACGTTAGGTAAACTGTACAGTATGTGACCAGCTTCACAGTAGGTTATGTTGCATATATACAACACAATTTAGCAGTGTGTGTGTGTGTGTGTGTGTGTGTGTGTGTGTGTGTGTGTGCCCCTGTGCACCTGCGTGCCTGCATGAGTGTGTGACGTGTGCGTGCGTGGCGTGCATGCGTGGCGTGCGTGGCGTGCGTGCGTGGCGTGGCGTGGCGTGCATGCGTGGCGTGCGTGCGTGGCGTGCATGCGTGGCGTGCGTGCGTGCGTGGCGTGTGTGCGTGGCGTGTGTGCGTTGCATGTGTGAGTCCTACATTCAGCTGTTGGGATGTGTTTACCCCACTCTGCAGAGTTGGGTGTTAAGTGAAGCAAAATGTGTCCGGCATCAGACAGAATGTAGCCACTCCCCAAGGTCGTTCAAGTTTTAATAACCGTACAGCAGCAACTCTTATCTATTCCCCCTACTCTCTCTCTCTCTCTCTCTCTCTCTCTCACACACACACACACACACACACACACACACACACACACACACACACACTCTCTCTCTCCAGTCATTCCCTCCCTCCCCTACTTCCATCCCTGTCTTGTGTATACAGTATAGCCAGGACATCCTGAAAATGGAATAAATGTGTTATTTTTCTCACAAGTCTCTTTCCCCCGTTTCTACGTTTTAAATAATGGAGTGGCTAGTAGCATTAACTAAAGAGTACACTACCTTGTAGGCTGTTCACTCTCTCCCTCTCAGGAGAGGACTCTTCTGGATCCAACAATTAGACAAGCCTTTCTGTCCCGTCCTCCTCGCCCAAACATCTAAAGGTTAAAGCTATGTGCTTAACCGCAGCCCACATAGCTGCGGGCCATGTTCAAGTGTGTGTGTGTGTGTGTGTGTGTGTGCACGCACACACCAGTTTCAGTGTGTAGTACGTGCCCTCGAGGCTTTAAAGGAGCAATATCCTAGAAAAGGCTAAAACTAGAGCAGACGATTCTTTTGATTAGAATCCCAAACTTCAGCAAATCGGCTGCTTTACATCAAAAGAATGGAGATGGGGATCTGCGCGACTGACCACACACACACAGTCACACACACATGCGCGCGCACACACGCACGCACGTGCACACACACACACACACACACACACACACACACACACCCACACACACACACACACACACACACACACACACCCAGACTAGAGCCATTTCAGGGAACAGGGATATGAAACGAAGTTCATCATTTAACGTTCAAATATAAGGGGTTCATTAAGATAAGTGGGAAGAAATTATAATAAAATACATTTCCACGTTATTCATTGGGCATTTGGGCCTATATGCAGAAAGGTTCCCAGCGTTTATGTAGGCCTACTGTAGCCTAAAGGTGTCACTATGTATCACAATTTTATTTTTAAATGCCAGTCATAAAAGTAAAACAAACAAAAAAAGAAAGAAGAAAATCATTCAAATTTAATTTCTGCCTTTTACACCATGATACATTTTCCAAAACCCATTTATCTTCCGGTTCTTTTCTGGGTGTTACTTTCTGTTTTATCTCAGTCTTAATTCCAGCTGTCGTGTCTAATTGTTTCCCGCTCTTCGGTGTCGCTTACTGACTGACGCACAGCTGCTATGATGAGCGTGGTCCCGCCCACTGATTCTCCCCACCACCGCCACCTCCTCCTCCTCCTCCTCCTCCTCCTCCTCCCCCACTCCTCTCCTACTGCATGCCACCAGGCCTACGGACTAATGACCTTATTTGCATCCCTGACATACCTCTGCACCATCGCTGCTGCTAATCTCCCATTGATGTGAGGGCAAGCATCTCTTTTGATGTGCACGTGCAGTTGTGCACGCACGCGTGCACACACGCACGCACACACGAGTCACATGGAGCACCTTGTTTTTATTTACGTTGCCGGTGTGTTCTGTTCCCCCCTCCGAGCGACGTATTAGACTTAAATGGCTCGTCCACGTGGCCTAATAAAGTGTCGCACGCCCAGGCAAATAAGGTGTATTTTTTTTTCCTTCCTCAAAGACATGGAAAACATTGTAACAAGTCCTCCGCCGTACCGTATGTGCTAATGAGGTACAGTAGAAGGGCGAGCCCTATAGCAGACGATGCTGTACTTGTGAAGACAGCACCATCTTGGGGAATGTTCTCCTTCAGAATGGAGTGGAAGTCAGTGCATGGCCTTGCATGGCCTTATTATTATTATTACCCTTATTATTATTATTATTATTACCCTTATTATTATTATTATTATTATTATTATAACCCTTATTATTATTATTATTATTAATATTATGCCCAAAATGGGATATCCAAATAATTAACTGATTTGTAATTCTTTGAAGATTTTTGTTTATTTGTTTGTTTAGTTTTATTTTTCCCGTTTTTTTATTTTAGAATTGGAAAGAAAATGTAAATAATTGCGGGAGAAGGTGGCTCTCTCACCTCCCTCTATGTCAGTGGCTCGCAAACCTTTTCATGTCAAGGACCCCCACATTGACACTAATCAGCCCGCGGACCCCCGTTTAAAAAAGGTATGCCCATAAGAGAAGGTCTTTAACACTCAGATTTACACAGATTTGTACACTCAGAGATACAGACCCATAAGGTTGCCATTTGGTTCCAAACTATCATTTAGCTGGGGACCCCCTGGAACTGCCTCAAGGACCCCTGGGGGTCCTTGGCACCCACACTGCTCTATGCACAGGAACAACACATATCCACCACACCACCTGCATGCATCCTGCTCCCTTCAACGTCATTTATTTGTCTCTGGGATATTAAAGTCATCTGTATACCCCCTTAAAATTATTTTCACCCTCCCGCAACCTCACACCACCGATGACAGCATGAGACCAACCTCTCTCTCTCTCTCTCTCTACTCTCCCCTTTTCTCTTCCGAGTCTTGGGGGATTTCCTGATGCATCCTACGTGTCAGAAATAATTAGGTTTTGTCAGATTTATCATTGTGGCACAAACCCCTTCTCCGTGACTCGGGCCCCCGGATCATGTTAAGCCTTGTTTGTGTGTGACAGCATTATTATTCTTGTTAGTCGCCCCACACTCTTCTCTTCTCTTCTCTTCTCTCTCGGTCTCTGTCATTCCGCCCACTCCTCTTGGTGTGGACAGAGAGCCCCTCGCCACACCACTCCTTTCGGGAGCTTCTCTCTCTCTCTCTCTCTCTCTCTCTCTCTCTCTCTCTCTCTCTCTCTCTCCCTTATTGACGGCGGCTAAAGATATTCATCCATTTAGTGTTAAAAACATGTATCATGGTGTCCGAGAGTGAACTGCCGGGGCTGAAGTTGATTAATGGCGGAGTCTAGCTGCCGCTTTCTGCCTCTCGAGGAGCGACATGCACAGCCCCTGCATATTAACGAGTGGCTGCTCTTTCTATTAACTAGATAAAAAAAAAAAAAAAAACACCCTCCTCTCCTCTGCCTTTGCTCCGGGGGGCTTGGGGATGAGAAATTCTCCATTATTTATCATGTGGCCTTTTTTTTTTTTGCCCCTAACCCCCTCCACCCACCACCACCACCACCACCACCACCACCCCTTTTTCATGTATTTCAACCTGGTGTCATCAGTAAACTTTTAAATGCCAAGCGTGTCTGGAAACATGGCGGCTTAATATCGCACCCAACCGTTCCCTCCTTCATGCAATTTGCATGGGCTTGCTTACTGTAGACGTGCAGGCATCACGTCGAATTAGCGTCTGGGCAAACAAACACGGTTGTTACACGGGGGGGAGGGAGGGGGGCGGGGGTGGTTGACTGTTCGCCGCGCTATATAATGCATGTAATGACAGTTTAAATTCCCCATTCTCGCGGATGCCTCGCCCAGCGCTGTCAACAAAATGCTTACTCTGCGGATGCGGGGCGGAGCGGCGTGTCCCCCGTATATACACCGGGAGGAGGATGCTTTTCTCTGTTCTCTGTTTAAGCTAATTGCTCCCACTGACAGTCATGTGTTGTATTGGCAGAACGAAAGCGTGCCTGGTTTGTGTTGCCTTGGTTGCCCTCTCTCTCTCACATGTGTTCTAATTAGAGGAGATTTACAGACAAGCCATAAATTGGACGAAGTGGGACGTGAAGTCAACACATGCCCTCCGAACTAAATACAGTAGCATAATGGAGTGCAGGTGTATACGACACAAATCTCATTGTTCATTTTATGGGTCAATTTGGCCACAGTCTCAGAGTTAAACTGGGGATATAGCACCGTGTGCGCTTGCTGCGTAAGAATGTTTGTGTCCATAATAATTCACACTACACTGCATTATATATCTATATTGTTACAGTAATGTATGTCCAAAACCATTGCCTTTCAGAAAATGGGGAAAAGTCGCTTAAAGGGCAAGACCACTTTGGTAGAGGTTTGGGTTGAGTTACCTTGCCATGATGTAACTCCAAATAATCAAAAGTTATTGCTCCATTGATTGAGTGATTAGAAATTGATAATATGCTCCTCATTGACTTACATTGTATGCTGAAACAGCTCTCAAAGTCACCCTTTTAGTGCGTGAACAAACACAAAGTTGATTCAGACAATATAGTCTATATTATATAGAACATCACCAAAACTCTTATTAAACTTTAAAGTTTTTCTAAAAATGTAAACTTTCTGTTGATTTTGCCATTTTTATTAGGAAGAAACCCCAATCAACAGGAAGTTAACATTAACAACAGGAGGTTAACAAAATAAAACAGTACGAGTTTTGGTGATGTTCTATAATATAGAACATCACCAAAACTCGTACTGCTTTATTTATATTGTCTGAATCAACTTAGTTTGTGTTTGTTTACGTACTAAAAGAGCGACTTTGAGAGCTGTTTTAGCGTACAATGTAAGTCAATGAGGAGCATATTTTAAATTTCTAATCACTGGAGCAATTATTTTTGGTTTCTTCCACATTTGGAGTTACATCATGGCAAGGTAACTACGTAACACAACCCAAACCTCTACCAAAGTGGTCTTGCACTATAAGAAAATATGTAGATACAAAGAAGGCATGTACGTAGTGTTGATTTTGACAGCAAGTTTTAATTTTTGTTTTAGTCATATAGTCTCTTGAATATTATGAATTATCTCTATGTATTTTGGCGGGCCTTGCATGATGCTGTCTTAATGACTGATTTTACACTTGCTGAAAATAGCCAATCAGCAATTTTCAGCATGCAAACCAAGTGTTAAATTAGTTATACTGGGTCTCTCTCCACTATAGTCCCTTCCTAACATTTTAGTCTAGTTTAGAATTTTTAGTCTAATTGTCATATATTTAGTCTTAGTTTCAGTCATCATAGCTTAGTTTTCATTTAGTTTCCATTTAGTTTTCATCAGTGAAAAAAGGTAGTCGACAAACATTTTTTGTCACAGTATTAGTCGACGAAATGGTGTAGTGCTCGGATGCAACGGCCCCTGACCCCTGACCCCTGCCCCTCCCCCACAGGCCGCAGATTCACGTCAAGGAGGAGCCGCTGAACATGGACGACGACGACTGCCCCATGTCGCTGGTGACGACGGCCAATCACAGTCCGGAGATGGACGACGACCGGGAGCTGGAAGAAGGCAACCTATCGGAGGACCTCGAGTGACCTCCGGACGCAGTGGGCGGGGTCACTATATATATTCCTCCGCCCTCTCTCTCTCTCTCTCTCTCTCTTTCTCTATCTCTCTGTCTCTCTCTCTCTGTCACACACACCTGCAAACACTCTGCGAGACTGCGGTGAAAACCACTCCACACGCGACCCCAACCCAAACACAGATGACTCTGTCCACCACTGAGACTATTTATTGAGCATGCGCGTCCGGGATCGGAGACTGCCCCCCCCCCAAAGGAACTCTTTGCTGTAGCCCTTTGTAGGTGGGACGTTAACGGTGGGGTGGGCGAGGCAGGCGAGAGGGGAACCCCCCCCCCCCACACACACACACACACACACACACCCAAAAAAACCACAACAGGCATGAGATGTCTGTCTTTTTGAAGAGAAACTCTAAAACTCTTTTGAGACCCGTCTTCGTCTCAGATGGCCCGGCCGCGATGCGGTAAACGTGGACGGACGGACGGACGACGGTTGGACTCACGGATTTGGGGGCAGAAAAGACGATAATGACGGCGCCAAGACAAGCGAGTGAAGTCCTGTTCTGTAGAAAGCTAACGGCCTCGTATACTGCCAAAAAAAATGAAAAGAAAAAGTGGAAGACGTTTTGTGAATAACTCGAACCCCCCGTCCCACCCCCGCCCCCTCCCCCACCACCACCACACACACACACACACACACATCACCGCCATCGCACCCTGCACCCCTCAACCTCCACCACAGTAGTTGTTGATGTCCACAGACGATTGCCGGTCAAATTCAAGTTTTTTTGCTCTGTTATCATTTGCACAGATGTGGTCTCAGAAATTAGTGTCACTGCCTGTATGTCGCTGCGATTCTAGAAAAAGCTAACTTCTTTATGTTCCCCCTTTATTTCATTTGTACTTGCCCACCGTTAATTTTTATGTTCATGGTTTTTTTAGATGCTACCAAACTGTAAATGCCATTTCCCCGAGTCACGCGTGTATCTCATACACGGTGCCATTTCCCCGAGTCACACGTGTATCTCATACACGGTGCCAAGACTGTTGCAGCTATACAGAAAACACACAAAAAAAGAGAAAGAAAGAAATTATTGTTGGCTTCCAGTCTTGTATCTGTTTGTGATGAAAAAGTGGATAACGTGAAAATTGAGATGGGGGGAGACAAAAAAAAGATATATACTAATACTCGCATAACCTTTTTTTTTTTAAGGTGTGAGGCACCATTAACAAAACAAATGCATTTTAGCGTTTTTACTTCTTTATTTTTTCTTCCTTTGCTGTTTCTCCTTACCTCACCACCTCGTTCTAAAGCTTTGTCTACCTGCAAACCGTCACAGGCAACAGCTAGAAACCAAAGCCAACACTAGCAATGGCCAATAGCTTATAGACAGAACGCCAACCAAAATCTCCTCTTGGTCCGCCTTCTGTGACTTTAAGACAAAAAGAACAAAAAAAAGTACAAAGAGAAGCTTTTTCTTTCCGCAAAACTACCTTCAAATAACCTCTGGGATTGTGTCATTTTAGCCCTGTACAAAGATTGATCGAGAGAAGAAGACAAAGAAGAAGAAAAAAAGGAAAAATAATCTGATTTTGATGTGTAATTTGATAACACGTAGTGTGTCCACGTTGGAAGTGATTTAAGGGAGTTATCTGCCAGACGTACGTACGCACGGGGGTTCAGGGTGGGGTGGGGTGGGCTGGGGTGGGGGAGGGGGTGTTATGTGATGTGATTTTAAAACTTAACAGGCTTTTTTTTTTCTGTGCTGGTGACTTGACTGGAAGAAGAGCAGCTAATTGTAGAAGTGGATCAAGACCAAAACAAACTGTTTTGTGTATTCAAGTGCAGAGACCTTTTTTCTTTTCTTTTTTTCTTTTAATAGTTTTTTTCTTTCTTTGCTGTTCGTCATCGAGTCTCTCTAACCCGGTGAATATGTAACGTTGCTTAAGTGGAACTGGCAAATTACGTACCAATTCCTTGGCTTTCTGTTCGTTGTTATTTCTTCTTGTTCATTTGTTTGCCGAGCCGCGTCGAACCGAAACTGAAAACATCGCTAACCAAACATATTTCAAAGAAATATCTAGTGAAGCCAAATAAGTCATAATTTCAAGTTGACATGGAATGATGTGGCTTGGGGTACAGTTGTAAAAGCAAATAATAATAGCCATTGTGGAAGAGGATAACTGAGGTGAAAGAGACAAAAAACAGACAAACCTTTTCTAGGTGATATTTGCTTTAAGACATGTCATCAGAAAACTCATGGTTCATAGCTTCGTATCTATTACAGTGCAGGTTGCGTTAGCAAAGGAGATGTTATGTTTACTGCACTAATGTGATCTATAATGGTAGCCAGCATTTTCTATTGCATTTAATTTAGTATTTTCAGTGATACATGATGAGACATGTTTACCGTGGCGACGCAAGAACGCGTTGTTGTCTTGAAGATCAGTTTTTGTCTGCACGGAGCAGGAATGTGGCTTGTGTTCCCCGTTCAGTTTGTTTTCCTCACAGCCGATGTCATCTAGAAAAGTATCGTTGCTTTAATGGTCATTTCCGTTTTCAATCAAACCAAAGTTACACAAAATTCTGCCTCCTCTAGTACGGGATAAAAAAAGAACGCTCAAACAACCAAACAACGCGGCACACACACACACCCTTTCTGAAACGAGCATACATGCACACACATGGCATGCTCTCACAAACGGGCCCTGAGCATTTCGCGGGTCTGTCAGCTTTTTTTTCTGTCCTTGTTTGGGGTGATAAACGCCAGCTGTAGTCAAATATATGCTGTCGAAAGAGCCGACTGGCCGGCTTTGTTCGGTACTGTAACGAGCCTTGAGTGTCTGCCTGCTTTGAGTATAATGGAAACACACTGTGCATCATATGTTGTTTTCAAGTGTCGTGCCAAGCCAAAAAAATTAAAAATAAAACTGGCTGTGTGAGTTGAACACACAGACACGCATACGGTACATACAAATGCAAACAAGCACGCCAAGTGTATGCTGACACCCAGTCCGGTAAACGTGTGCACACATGGACACAAACACACACACACACACACACACACACACACAACACCGTTCCCACGCCACAAGGGTGCTGAATGAACCCAGGATCAAAGCTCTTATCCCTTCAATACGTAGCTGGAGTCAGCAAACAATACAAATGTAAAAAAGCACTTGAAGACCACATTCATAATAATCTTATCACACCAAATAAAAAAGGATGTTGCGTCTTTCGAGAGAGAAAAAAAAAAAAAAAAAAAAGAAAGAAAACCAAGGGTTCTCCCACTTAACCCAAAAATGGCTTTCGGGGGAAAAGCTTCTACCTCTGCACAAACTAAATTTCAGAACAATTTTACTGACTAGAATGCCACAAGAAGCTGTTAACACTTTATCTACAAAGAAAAGGAAAAAAGAAAAAAAAAACTTGGAGAGAAAAAAAGGCTTGTCTCCCTGGACGAGACGCTGACCTGACGTTTACATTCCTTCTGCGTCTAGATATGGAAAGATTTGCATTGTAATAGGTTGTCCTTTAAACATTTGTAGAATGATACTGTATAGATTACCTGTAAGGGAATATTGTGTTTTAAAAATGCATGTCTTAAAGAATTAAAAAGGAAAAAAAAAAGCTCATTTGGTGGACTGGAAACAAGAATTGATCTAGAAAGAAATATAACTACAAATCATGGGGGACGATGGCCTAGATGTACGTACGATGCATAGGAGAGTGCATACCTCAAGATATACCGTTTTGTTTTGGGAAGCATTGAAACACCTGTCAGTCACAGAATGCATATTACCTGTAGATTTGCATGGGTTTTGTATAAATTAAGTAAAAAGAAAAAAATGTCTAAAATAGTTGCTTGCACATAATACCAGAAAGACCTCCAGAACTGCGATCTGCTCCTTTCACCTAGATTTTAGGATTGTCTGGATTTTCTGGGTTGATTTTGTCTGTATTTTGATAACTGTGCATACTTATGTAAAACAAAACAAAAAAAAATGTTGGTGGACCCATAAAATTTACCAGACTTTTTTCTAAGCGGGGGATAAAAAATTCTCAGTGTTTCTTTTCTGACTTAACATTGAATTTTTACTGTTTCTCTCTCTCTCTGTCTCTGTCTCTCTCTCTCTCTCTCTGTCTCTCTCTCTCTCTATCTCTCTCTCTCTCTCATTGCTCGCTGAAGAATATAGCAAACCTGCTTTTTCTGCATCTGCTTTGCGTAGCTGTAAGGCTTAACCTAATGTGTGTATTTATTGCTTGTACCTCTGTGCATACTTTATGAAGCATTGTGTCTGGCAGTGGAGTCATGTATCCTTTCTACTGCTAACCTCTAATAATTGGGAATGTGATCCCCTTATGTATACAGTAAAATCGGGACTGTAGCAAACACATATGTCTATGTAATTGGTGGATACACATTTGTTTTTATTCTTTGATTTAATTCCTTTCTTTTTTTTCCCCCCTCCTTTTTTTTTGATCGAGGTTCAACAATTTTCTTTTGATAACTTTTCATTACCGTGTACTGTGTCCATAATGTTTAAGATACTCTGACATTTAGAAGGTCATGGTTGAGAATTGTAACGGCTGTTATTATTTTCTGTATTCATGGCTTTTCACTGCTGAATAAAATAAAGGACCAAAACTAGGATTTGAAAAGCAACTGTGTACCTCCAGCATCAGGGATTATTTTTATTATATATATATATATCTATATATATCTATATATATATACATATATACATACACACACACACACACACACACACACACACACACACACACACACACACACACACACACACACACACACACACACTCTCTCCGTAGTCACATGCAGTACACTTCAAGGCACAGCCATGAAAATCTTGATGTGAAGGAAGAAAAAAAAAAAAAACAATTAAAGTTTAATGTGTGTTACAAGTTCTCTCCTTTGTTCTGTCTTGCAGTGCCCGTGCAGAGTCTCGATCGTTTAGATGACCCCGGGACAAGCCGCCGGGGTGTCCGAAACCATCTGGACCCATTAATGGCTTTTAGGCTCCGCGTATGATCCATGAAGCCGTGCCTGTTTCCCAGAGTGCATTGCAGCTGTGCTGTGCTGTGCTGTGCTGTGCTGTGCTGTGCTGTGCTGTGCTGAACTGGCTCTAGCTCAGTCTGTCCAAGCTGCACTTCAGGGAACGTCTCATGAAAAAAAGAAAAACAAGGCATTTGGCACAAATCACACTAACGGTAATACTGTAAGTGTCCTCCATGTGTTTAAAAAAAAATGGAAAAAAGAAGGGAATGAAAAATTTAAACAACATACATTATCTACAAGCTCACATGTCGTATCACTTGACATAAATTGTCTATTTTTTATTATTGGCAATATTTTATTATTTTTGACACCGTGAAGTATATAAAATAGAGCTTATAAGTGGTAATGGCAGCTTTCTTTTTTATTTATTTGTTCTGGTTTCATAATTTTACCAATCACCTACAATAATATTTGCAGGGTACAGTTTGCAGTAAAAAAAAAAAAAAACAACAAAAAAGAAAACAAAAAGAAAAGAAAACAGAGAGAGAGATTTCTTCCTAACATTTTATTTTTTTATTTCCACAGAGGCAGCAGCAGTAACCCCTCCACACTTCAAGGATATGGGGTGGGGGTGGGGCGGTCGGGGGGGGGGGCCACCCTTCAACTGCCTGGCGTTGACCGGTGAAGCGCTATATGACGAGCTGTGTGGCTAAATCAACTCCGGTACACAGCGCGGTATCTCCTTGTATCTACCACACCTTGTCGGTCATGGCGCGCTGACGCTCGCCGCAACACGCTCATTGAGATTCAAACGGAATCTACCATGACCAATAGGTTGCCCATTAGCCCGTCTGTGTGCCGAGAGGCCTCCTACACGTTCCAAAAGGGTGCCCGGGGACACGGCTGAGAGAGGGGGAGGGGAGGGGGGCACACAACACCCCCCCCCCGTGTCTTTTTTGAGTCGTGTCCGCTGGTCATTTAGTCATAACGTGGAGAATGTGTGTTCTCTCTCCATGATGTCCCGCGAGAGGACAGAAAACAGCAATTCTGTATATATTTATTTTCTTTTTTCTCTCACGCACAAGCGCACGCATGCACGCGCGCGCACACAAATAAATTGGTATTACTATAAACTTACGAGGACATAAACGTTTAGTATTGCAATAATTCATAAATGGCATTTGGATCTTTTCGCGGGTGGGGGTGGGGGGGCTTAACCCTAAAACTATAACCTCTAAACCCCTGATCCTAAACCTGAAACTTTTCCTAAATGTAAGCCTAACTCCCCTTCCTCTCTTCCTACATAATGTTTAACCACAAAACCACCCTAACTCTTTCATTATTGTCCTCCACACACACACACACACACACGCACACACACACACACACACACACACACACACACACACACACACACACACACACACACACACACACACACACAGACACAGACACGCACACACACAACCCCAAATGACAGTCCCAGGCATCAACCATGGCAGTTCTCCTGTTATCTCCTCAATGGCGTTCCGGCGCATTAGCTGGCTTGCGAGGCACTCGTCTCTCACTCACTCTCTCTTCTCTCTCTCTCTCTGTCTCTCTGTCTCTCTCTCTCCCCTTTTCCCGTGCTATTTATGCACTTGGAAGTGTTTGTGAATTCAAGTGTGGGGATGGCATGCATGCGGAGCGCGACAACAAGGGGGCTGGCTGTGTACTACACAACATCAGAGGGAGCTCCGACATTAAAGTGCGCGGAGGAGCGGCTCGCGAGGCTATATAGAGAGACCCCGTCTTTCAAAGGCCATGAAATAATAATGGCTTGTGGTTAGAGAGGTATCCGTGAGTCACACTCGCTGCTTTTCATAAAGTGGAGTTATTTACAGTGCGATGAATAAAAGAAAGGGGTAGCTGCTCGGTGGTTTTCCACATGAACGGCAGGGAGAAAAAGAAGTCCCTGTTAATACACTGTGGCAGAGCAATAACAGTACACAGCCAGATGAAGGGATGGAACTGAAAGAGAGTCTGCTTCTTAAATAGGTCAGTTGATGCTTTCAAACCAAAATATTAAAAACAAGATACAAGACATAGTTTTCACTTACAGTGCACCGGGAAATCATGAGATTTAATTTAAACTACACAGAATCCGATTTATTTGCACGGAAAAAAACCATCTCTTGCACACAAGTAATCCAAAATTACCCAGACGATTTTTTCCAAACTAACCCAGTTTGATTCCCGCATTTATTCCCATGATAAAAACGCTTTGACCATGCTTTACACAATTAAGTTCTTCGCTCTGACTTCGTAAAAATGGACCTCTACTCCGGATTTTAACATGTGGCACCTTGTTTTGTAGGCCCTAAATTCAACTTCTTCCTCTTTGGCACATCACGTATCACGTATCTTATTCACACATTTTTACCACGTCAAAAAGTGTACTTTCGCTAAGTGTGGTATAGTTTTTAAAGCCTGTGGCGTCGCAGCTGAATACACATGCAAGTGAAATCCTCACAGGGTCCATTTATCCATTTCTAACTGGTATAGAGTTCACAGAGTGTACGGGTCCATTTGTAAACTCTGGCAGATAAATGAACAGTGTAGTTTAACCTCACTAGACATCCAGTGCCGTGATGAAGGCGCCTGGCTTGATATTATCGCTGGGATGGCCTCTAGACCTGATCTGAAATGAGTGCATTCTGGCAACATCCATTTCATCACCAACACTGACCAATTAGGTCAATTTAGGCACTGTCCCCTCGCGGGAGTGGTAAATATCTCCAGTCAAACGGTATATTGATTGAGAGTGCAAGTAGACTCGTTCTTCTCTCTTCAATCTCTCTCTGTCCCTCTCTCTCTCTCTCTCTCTCTCTCTCTCTCTCTCTCTAGCTCGCTGTGTCTCTCCACCCTAGCCTGCCCCGCCCCACCCGATCCACTCCTGACCTGACAATGCGTGTCGGCTCTCCAGAATACCCGCGCCCCCGGGCAGCGAAATTGCCTGCTAAATAGTCCGAGGCAATGGCAACGCTAATTGAGATCATCATTATTATAATTGCGGGCCCTGGAAAGCGCGTCTTAAATAATTTGCATTGCTCTCGAGTTGATATTGGACGCGGCGCGAAAATAATTGCATCGCTCGGAGGCACGTCGGTTGGGTTCGGTTGACGGTGGCGGTGGGCGAGCAGCGCTCATGTCACACAGCCCCCCACCACACACACACACACACACACACACACACACACACACACACACACACCACCACCACCATACCACCCAACGTCAACCCCTCAGCCGCCCCCATCCCCCGGCCCGGTGCCAGTGTTGTGTGCCATGGTGCCGTGTTCCGTGTCGGACGCGGTCACGCCAGTCACATGGTTGTCTTATCAGCAACTCTGGAGGCACGGAGAGCCCGGCTGTCTCCCTCACACACACACACACACACACACATACATACACACACACACACACACACACACACACACACACTTCTGACCACCACTCATCCTTCCTATAATGCTAATGTGTCAAAGAGTTTGAGGAAACAGAAAAGTTAAGTGCAGTACGTCATAATGTTCGTGACTTTGCTGAAGTGATAATGTAGCAGGAAACAGGAAGCAAAACAGGAAGTGACACACATTAAACAGGAAGAGGAAGGAAGCGATTGAATGGATGGACAACCGATAATGCATTGTGCAAAGCCGGGTTCCAGGGATCCTCAGTGCTCCTTGAGGGGGGGGGTCCAATTGGTGACCTAAGGGCCAGATGCCTTCGGTACCAAAGATGAAAGATCGGACATAATTCATCTGATCAGTGCAAATGGTCTCCACACTGTAAAATAATGTCTCAGCGTTAGATGAACCCTGCAGGCTGTTTAAAACCTGGAACCTGAAAAACAAATCTTTTTTCATCTTGTTCTACAGACAGAAGCCCTGCTGAAGGAGGTTGCAAAGAAATGATGACCCAAAACTCGGTCGTGAAATTGCAGATCTACAAGCTCAGGGAATAAATCCGGCTTCATAGATGGTCACATCATGAGCCAATGGTAGTGTCTGTCTATGTCTCGCATCGAGTGACATGTGACGTTGCCACGGCCTGCCGTAATGTATGCAAAAGCAAACGCTTGCGTCTCCACTGAAACAGGGATTAACCCAACAGAGTGGAGAGAAAGTGCTGATGTTCATGAATTCTTGCCCGTGGCGTTACCTACCTACCACCTATACAACAGACAGACTTATAGCCTACAGGTATGCGCACACAAGCACACAGACACATGCACATTTTCATCTTGGCCTTTATCTCTCTCTCTCTCACGCACACACTTCCAGTGTGGTGGGAAGAGTTGGTCTCCCACCTCATGTATTGAGAATTCTTTTCAGAATTGCATAGGGCCTATACCGGTACTTTCTGTTATTAGATTAGATTTTTGGATCGATTATTAAATCCCTGCAGTCCCATGTCAGTGTTTTAAGCCCTATTTTGTATATTTATTTCAGTTGTCTTTCAAAAATGTTCAATGACAGCAAAACTAGCTGATGAGCTCCCGACGCGTTGCAACGCAACGTGTTCTGAAAAAACAAACAAACGACTAAAAAAGAACGCCAGCTTGGAAGTGGTTAAGGGTTTTAACTCGGAAAACCGAAAAATCTGAATTCGCGCCCGGTGTGTGGAGACCTTTAATCTTTTTGAAATTTTGTCCACGTCAAAAAAGAAAAAAGAAGAAAAGAAACTATAGTTAAAAGACACATACATACATAAATCAGTAAGGCTAGGCATGTCAAAGACGCTGTTGATGATGGTGGCATGCAGAGCTAGTCAAGAGAGAGGCCAGGGGTTTGGGGAGTGTGGGGGGGGGGGGGGGGGGGGGGTTAACTGCAAAAAAACCTCAAAAAAGGAAGGGGGAAAAAAACAAGAAGAGAGATATCTAGCATTAGGAGAGGAACGGTGGGTTAAATCACTTACTGCGGATTTTTAATGACGTTTCAGTGTTCCTCGTATAATTACTCTTCAGCGGAGACGGACCGTAATGCTGTTGGACAGCGGAGGTTCAGGCTCGCTAGCTCGCTTCATTAGCGTGTCATTCCCGTTTCACATCACAGGCTTTAATTGTAATGCTGAATATGCGCGCCTCTCCACCGGAGTAGCCTAATCAAAGTGGACCCCCTTGTATTATTAATATCAGAAATCAGGCCCCCGCTTGCTATTTTTTTATAAATAAAAGAATACAGACGCATAAATCAGCTGTCATTTATTAAAGCTGGGCCCGGCCCCGGCACATAACCGCCAGACATGGCACCCAACCATCCAACCAACCGACCGACCCCCACCCCTTCCTACGCCGTGTCCTCCTTCTTCCATCTCTTTTTTGTTCTTCCTCCCCGCATCACTCATCAAGATTTAAAGAGAACAGGAGAGAGAGAGAGAGAGAGAGAGAGAGACAGAGACAGAGAGAGAGAGAGCAAGGGGGGGAAAAGAGGGGGCCGACATTAAATATACATACTAATTCCTCCGTCAAGTAACTATATTACAAAGCAGGTGACATTGGGCACTCGAACGTTCAAATGATTGGCCATAATGAGGGGAAGGGAGAGGTGAACGCGTGCACCTCGCTCGCTCAGAGAGAGAAGAAAGTATGGAAGCACGCATGAGCTCGACAGCTATAGGCAGAGAGGATTGAGTGACAGAGGGCAGCGAGAGGATGGAGAGAGAGGAGAAGAGAGGAGTGGGACGATTTACATTTAATGGCAAACAACTTTGGGAAGCGAGAGAGAAAGGAGAAATAGAAATGGAGATGGAGAGAATGAGAGAGGAGAGATAAAACCGAGACAGAGAGGCGTATAGCGAGAGACCATGAGGGTGTGGATGAAACAGTGTCTTTGAGAGAGGCTGCATGAAGAGGACACGTCGTCTTCCACACAGGGTTGTGCTGACCAACCAGAAAAAGAAAAGAAACCCCAGCTAGTGGCTGTCAGAGTGAGAGTATCCCTGAACCAGCTAATCCACAGCACACACTTCAGGACTGAAGGGTAGATGGCACACAGGGCCAAGGATATGAAAGTATAAAATACCTGCATTGGAGCTTGTGCAGGGGGAAAGATAGAGGGGAGAGGGAGAGGGAGACCGAGAGAGAAAGCTCTCATGCCCATCAAAAGAAATGTGATCTCCCCCCCCATAAGACGGAGCTATTTGACCACTGCAGAGTGCAGACTGTATAGCGACTGCATTGTGATTTTTTTTTAATGTGGTTTCTACAGTATGTTTTAATTAGTACTGTACACATTTTCCTGTTGTTGCTTATTACATTTTTGATCAAATATATGTTGCCTCTGATCAAGGCATATACCGTACATTTGATCTGATCTGATCAAGGCATACCGTACATTTACCGTACATTTGCTTGCAGTGAATGCATTTCCATTTTGTCCGACATCATTCCTCTTGGAACGAGTTTGCGATTGGCCATCCCACCCCGGGTCAAGATGTGAGGTGAGTCGTTGACACTGGTAGCCATGACAACCCAGGGCAGCGCCACATTCTCAGCTGCTTCCCATCAGCGTGTGTGTACATACATGCGCGCACTCATGCGCACACACACACACACGCGCACACACTTGCTTGCTTCACCTCTCTTATGTATACACAGCCAAGAGCAGGGACGTGCACACATAGACATCAAAGGGGGCTTCGCCCCCTGCCCACTATGGTGAAAGAAATGCAAATGCCACTCGTTTCCATGCCATGCCGGAAGGCAGCATTCAGGAGAGTTGCTTTTTCTCCCGAAGTCTCCTGAACGTGAACACAGTAGTTTGCGTTGAACTAATTTGTTTAGAAATCCATGTCGTACACACCGCATCTCCACTAACTAAAGAGAGCTGGGTTGTCCAAAAGTCCCTGCCCCTCTAACACTCTCTGCACGTCCCTGGCCAAGAGTGATACAAGGTATCGCCTATTGTTAGGATGTAGACCAACGCATTCTCACTCCCATGCAAGAACATGGCAAACGTTTGAACTCTCGAGGGTACCCGTGACGGCACATGTTGACTGTTCTGTCCCTATCGGGTCATGACTCGAATGGCGCCGAGTCGGCTGTAGCAGAACTTTCGCAACGTTCAGCGCGGCGACTCACTCGCCTAGCGGTATACCACTCGCGGCTTGCGCCGTATACCCGTGATGCAAGTCCGATGCGAGACAGAGTTGCAACATTGAGGGGGCAGAAAACGGCCTGGTCACGTGGATCATGTACTCGCGCGAGCCCATAGACTCCAATGCATTCCGTAAACCTCCGGTTTGTCCTTTTTCAATAGAAGTCTATGTAGAAGAGCCTAGCTGGCCCCATGAAGTGAACGGAGTTGTCGTAACTCTGCCTTACTCTATGGCTCTGGTCCAGGGGTGCCACTGGAGAATTATTTGGAATTCCATTGAGACACTTCAGCTCAGGATGAACCATTTACCATTTATTGCAATGATATCGCATTTAGTATGGCTCTGCTCATGTATTATTACATGAAAGATTACCTGTGCAACATAATACACAATCTGAGATCGCAAACAGCAGTGGGGACAGCAGTACGAGATAAAGACATTAGGCCTACATGAACAACATAACAACTTCAATTGTATGCCATATACAACATCGGTATACATATATATAGAACAATCCATATATCACGTTACAATCACAGAATCACCCATTACAGAACTATATCGTTAGTACAACCCAAACTATTATAATCACAGAATCACCCCTTACACAACTTTTATATGCCAGAATGCCACATAGGGAGGAGGGAAGTCGAACGCTAACATCTGAACAGCTACTGTGTCAGCTATATGTATGTATAGAGTGAACACAGAAGAGAGACTGCTTAAAATGAAATGGACTGCCTGATGTACTGTGGTGAGTTAGCTAGAAGCGAATGACAAAACAGACGGACTGATTAGTGGGAGTATATATTATATATATATGATCTATAAAAGCTCATTCCCCAGAATATATAGGGATACATGGGTGTTCAAGTGCTTTAACCCATTTAGACCTGAGGCCGATTCTTTAAAAAGAAAAGGCTTCTAAATCCTATAACAGTTTTGTTTCTATCAGTGGTTCTCAACCTTTTCCATGTCAAGGACCCCCAGGAGTATCTGGATTTGGCTGCGGACCCCCATCCCCTTTGCTCTGAAAGAATATATATCCCATGGATTTGTGCCACATTTTCACGAATTTTCAAAAAGCTCGTAGCGCGGCATTCTGTCCTAGCATATAGCTAAAGTATAACATAATGCTTAAGGGTTCCCGTTCTGAATGCGTTAATGTCAAGTATAACGTTATTATTCAATCTGCCATAACAGATAATCTTTCAATCTTTTCCTTGTGACATGCTGTATTTTAGGGGGACATATTTACATATTAGAGAAATATGACATACTGTAAATGTAAGGTGCTTCAAAGTAACTGTAAATGTAATTCAGTGGTGGCGTGGATGAAAACATTATGTACAAATGTTAATTTAACTCTGAGAGTGTACAAAATGGAACCAAATAGACTGCACTCTCAGAGTTACAGACCCATAAGGGTCCACATTTGCTTCCTAATCTTAACTAGCATTTAGCTGGGGACCCCCTGGAACTGAAACTCCCTCAAGGACCCCACTTTGGGAAGCACTGGCGTAGACAGGTGCAGTAATGACCAACTGTACATCTTGGCCACCCCCCCAACGCACCACAATCATAGCGGCCTGTATACATGTTCCAAAGTGGCTCGTTCTCTCGCGACTGATCGAGAAGTCTACTGTGATCGGTAGGGAACAGTATATGTAACGGAGGAGTCCTACACACTGGAGCAAGCCAAAACGCATCCAGGCCACTGTGGTGGTAGTTCTCCAGCAATCTTTCCAGTGTTGGCACATGGCAGTTGAATTCGGCACCTCTTCGCGATCAGCTCAACCGCGATGTCTGTCTGTCTGCGCATACTGCCCCCGCGTGCACGCATAATATAGCCTCTGCAATCCAACACCGCCTCCTCCCATCATGCAGAGCGACCGAAATACTTTCAAAGCAGACTTGAGACAGCAAGCGAGAGCGAGTGAGAAAGAACTCAATCAAAAGCATAGCTGTGTATACTGCGGTGAGTGGGAAAATGAGAGAGGGGATGGATGGGGGGTAATGTGTGTGTGTGTGTGTGTGTGTGTGTGTGTGTGTGTGTGTGAAGGGGGGGGGGGGGGGTATGAGAGAGCCAGCACTCGAGTACAGGTCAGCTCCATTACTGAGGTGCAACATGTATCCCTCGCACACGCTACATTACATATATAACCCCCGACGCGGTGATATTCTCTCCCCAATCTCGTCTCGTTTTTCCATTCCGAGCCTCTTTGATCTGTGATTTGCATTTTACTGCCCACAGGCTGAAAATTATTTGGATGAGATTCTCTCTCTCTCTCTCTCTCTCTCTCTCTCTCTTGCACCCCCCAACCCTTGCATCTTCTCACCAATTCAACGTACCTGGGGCTTGTGAAGTCATCCCTTCTTACGCCCCTTCCTCATCCTCCTCCCTGCGTGCCTGCCTATATATACACCTATCTCCTCATCCCCCTATCTTCCTCCTCGCCTCCATCTCCCCCCTCCCCTGTCCCTCCCTCCCTTGCTGGCCGACAGCCGACTGCTGTTATTGTTGTCCCCGGGATTCAAACAAACATATCCGAGGGGTTGTGCAGCGGCATCGGATGCAATCTCGGGCTCCTCCTCAGCGCATGTGTGTGAACCCTGCCGTGGCCCTTCAAATTGGAGAGGAGAGGAGACAAACAAACAGGAGGGAGACAAACAAAGACAGACAAGCAGACCAAGGAGCAAGTTAGCAGGCAGGCAGGCAGGCAGACTCTAGAGAGGTTATATGAATTTATGAAACTCCTCCCAACAACCATCGTCTGTGAATTAACTTGGTCAAACAAAACCCTAGATCCAAGAGAGTTAGCCGCAAGCCACACCATGACAGGAGGCAGGGACAGCTAGGGGTGCGTGCGTGCGCGCGTGCGTTCGTGCCCGCAAATACGGAGCCATATGTATGTCATAAATACGTCATAGATGACTGAGATCATAGACTGGAGATCCTACTGTAAGTGCCACTGTATTTAGACAATTCAGTTGCGCGGTATACGAAGCCACATTCTCTCTCTCTCTCTCTCTCTCTCGCTCTCATGCACGCTTGCATTCCTTATTCTATTTTATCTCTCTTGTTATTTATTTATTTATTTATTTTCTACTGTAATGTCAGTATAACAGCTACTGGTAATACACTCTGCTTGTTAAGAGTTTGTGCCGGCGGCGGCTGTGAGCGCTGCCTTTGATACGTTGTCAGGCCATTTGCCAGTGTTTCCTGATTACTTTAGCACCGTCTGCATGTTTATTGATTGGGTGTTAATAAAGCAAGCCATGCCATATCCCCCCAAACCACCACCCCCCCCCCCCCTCCCCTCCCGCTTATTCGTCCTCGTTGCCTTTGTAAAAAAGAGAGAGAGAGAGAGAGAAATAATGGAGAGTTCTTCTTTGATGTGAAAGCGATAAATTGTCAGACGACATAAACATGCGTGTTGTAATGTCAGCCTCTCTCCCCGGGTCCCCCCCCCCCCCCCCGCCCCCACATAGAGGGAAGGCAGGCCGTGTTTGCGTGGCCCCCTACCACCACCATGCAGCTTTTAACTTTGGCTCTTATATTGAAGGTGAAAATAGTTGTTGTTGTTGTTTTAGGTGCGTTGCAGGCCATGTTAACTTTGTTGAACTGTGTCTGTAAACCTGATGTCTGAATCTGTATACACGTGTGTGTGTGTGTGTGTGTGTGTGTGTGTGTGTGTGTGTGTGTGTGCGTGTGTGTGCGTGTGTGTGTGCGTGCGTACGTGCATGCGTGTGCATGCGTGTGTGTGTGTGTGTGTGTGTGTGTGCGTGCACGTGCGTGTGCATGTGCGTGTGTGTGTGTGCGTGTGTGTGTGTGTGTGTGTGTGTGTGTGTGTGTGTGTGTGTGCGTGTGTCTGTGTGTCTGTGTGTGTCCGTGTTTGTGTGCTCACACTATCGCATTGCCTCAGTTTTTGTGTGTTCAGTCAGTGCTTCAAGTCCGAGTTTATTTGTGCGCATTTATTTCCGTGTCTCTGCGTCATGACTCATTTCTTTATTTAAGTATCGGTGTCCTTTTTCTCGTGTCTCCTTTTTGTTCATTCATCAGAGGTTTTGGTTTGAGTGTGTCTGTGGGTTTCATAAATATTCACTAAAATGTATTCCCTTTTCATAATCATTGGTGGTCCTCATTCAAGTCATACAGTAATTATTGGCTTAGGAATGCGACAAAAACTAAAACAAAATCTCTGTGTGTAATTGATAGAAAATAAGTAGGCTATTCTTTTGACTACTCACTGTATGAGAGCTTGTGAATAAACAACAGCACCCCCTATTGGTACTCTTAACATCGGGACATAGGTTAGGACATAGGGAGGGACATAGGGACATTGCTGTTGCACCACTCAAAAATAAACACATTGGATCCTCAGGTTCATTTCCTGAAAAGTTAAGGTTTTGGAGACAGCAGCGATATGCGGACAACTGCAATGTCTTCTGCCGTAGCCTTCCAGTGTGTGGCTGCTGGCGTCAGGCAAACCTTCATATCACCTCCCACTGCCTCAGAGTGCACCTCCCCCCCCACACACACACGCTCACAGTCCACTGAGCCCTGACTCGTGTCAAATCAAAATAACATCTTTAAAAATTCAGTCAACATCGGCCCTTACAAACAGCAGGCCAACCCCTCCCCTGCCCTCGGCACACGCGCACACACACACACACACACACACACACACACACACACACACACACACACACACACACACACACACAAAAACACACGCGCGCATGTATGTACGTATACAGTACACACATGTACACATCTTGTTTGCTATTCATGTATTCGGGTGTACATTGTATCATGGTGGAGATGCATTCTGAGCACTGGGGCACCCCGACACGGAGATTCCATCAAAATTTGATGTATTCATTCATGGTCACAAGTAAAGTCTGTTTGTTTGCAGATAAGCTGCCGTGTTTACCGGGCCAGCCGGCCAGACGGACACATGCAGATGGGACTCTCTTATCGCCCGAGTGACGGGACCCCCGCTGCACCTTGAGGGGCCACGTGACCCTCTGCTTGGAGACCCCGGCGGACCAACAGCCCCCCCCCCCCCCCACCCCCCAAACCTCCCCTATAGACTCTCCTATGCCGTTGTATTTTTCTCATCTGCTCCGCTTATATTCCCCCTCGCTTTCTCTACATATCTCTGTGTGTGTGTGTGTGTGTGTGTGTGTGTGTGTGTGTGTGTGTGTGTGTGTGTGTGTGTGTGTGTGTGTGTGTGTGTGCGTGCGTGCGTGCACGAGTGCTTGCGTGCACGAGTGTGTGTGTGCATGCAAGCGCTGGCTTGTGGTGTGTGCTGCCTGTGACAAACAATATGTGCTTGGCGTAAGAATATTTTGCCTCCTCTCCATCTCTCTCTCTCTCTCTCTCTCTCCCCCTCTCTCTCTCTCTCTTTCTCCCCCTCTCTCTCTCTCTCTCTCTCCCCCTCTCTCTCTCTCTCTCTCTCTCTCTCTCTCCCCCTCTGTCTCTACCCCCCCCCCCTCCCTCCCTCCCTCCCCCCTCCAGCCCCTCAGAGTATTTACACCGTTGTTTAGTGTCAGATTCTGTGGGTCAGACTAAAGTGCTTTAGCCCCGGGCTGGCTCCCAGGTTTGTGTATCATTGTGTTTTGCTGATCGTTCTCCCCCTGCCTATCACACTGCCTTCCTCTCTCTCTCTCTCTCTCTCTCTCTCTCTTTCAAATTACTTATTATAAACTACCCGATGGCGCTCGTACAGGCTCGCCTGATCTGGAATAATATGTAAATAGAGAGTAGCCAGAGTTCATTTGGCGGCAGCTACAGTATATAGTCCGACTGTGAATCATCCGACTCCCTCTCTCCTTTCCTCGTCCTCGCCAACTTGCTCATGTTCAGATGCTCCATTCACAGAGAGAGAGAGAGAGAGAGGGGGGGGGGGGGATGGGGATACAATTTTTTTTCCATCATGTCAAAATACATTACAAACATCAAAACAGTTCTGTTTACAGCACTGCAGTGGCATCAATTAAATCCAATAAATTATTCAAACAATTATCTTTGCCCGCGCCATGCCTGGGGAATTTTTAATCAAGGCCCGTATTTGCTTTAAATTAGCACTGTCAAGTGTGCGTTTGTGTAAAAAAAAAAAATCCCCAGTATCATTAAAGATTTATCAATTGGAAATCTTGTTTGGGTGTATTTGGCTGTTAACCCATTCTGACCGGGCACCCATTTTGGTGTTGGCATCATGTTATGCTTTAGCTATTTAAAAATAGCAGATCTACAAGCTCATATCGCGCCACCGAGTGGCGCGATACGAGCTTGTAGGTCTGCTATTTTTGAAAAATCGAAGAGCGACTGACATTTCTAGAATCTGATCTCAGGTCAGAATGGGTTCATCAGACCAGTGTGTGTCCGGTGGAAACCTCGTATGAATCTGATCTCAGGTCAGAATGCGTTAATTGGCTCAGAGGCGTGCTGCTGCATGGCGCAGCCGCTCGCCTGCAACAAGTGGGTCGCGGGAGCGCCCATGAAGGGGAGCGCAGCAGACCGGCAGGCGCATGGGTTGCCGGACACAGTTCTGCTTGTACGGATCGGGCTTGGTTCAACCGCACACCGAACGACGGGCCACAGTTGGGGGGGGGGGGGGGGGTTACGGTTGGGTCGGTGGCCCCTTCCAGTCTAGTATGAGGCCAAGTAGGTGTGCCCTGAGACTGAGAGCAAGCTTTAGCTCAGCCGCCAAAGCAGCGCACGTCCGCCATCTCCGGGGTGCATGTGTTTGGTCTGACGTACTAACTGTCCTACAGTCATGAGTCCGACACCCCTATACCCAAAACCCAACCCTAAACCTATAACCTCACAGGAGGCCACGGGTTAGTTTTAACCTGCCGCCCATGTCGGGAGCCACGGGTGAGTTTGAACCTGCCACGGGTTACTGCCGCGCATCTTGGGAGCCATGGGTTGTCGAGCTAATACCTGTTAGTATGCACCCCCCATCTCCGACCTTTCATTCTGAGAGTGTACAAATGTGACGCACAATGAGAGCACACACTCAGAGATCCAGATAGATAGATTAACACTGAGTCCTGTACGTCTGTCACTCCCACTTAGGGTCTGAGCACACTTTAGATTCCATGCGGACAGAAGAAGCCATGTGTTTTGCGTCATTTCCGCGTTTTTAGACTCGGCAGGTTGCCGCGTCGGCCAGATTCCCGGAAAAGCTTGCCCCAGCGGCATTCTGCCGCGTGGGTGGAGCTTCATTTCCATCCACCAGCTGTTTAAAAACCCGGAGATGACGCAAAACACAGCTTCCTTTGGCCGAGCATGGAAGTTCAACTGTGCCCAGGCTGTTACTGTTCCACCACACAACAGTCCTTGTCACACACCTGTTTCCACTTCCCTCATCAGCCCAGTGCCTGGCCCATTTCACACCTGAGGATACTTCCCCAATCAACCCACCACCTACAAAACTGGACTCATTGCAAACACTCATATTGTCAGTTCACAACCTTCCTGTCATGACGTTCTGCCTTGGAGGTTTTGTCTCATTTGTGTTGCGAACTTGCCATCCGTTTGACTACTGCCTGCTACATTGCTGTACGGTTTGGCATTTCCTTATTCTGTGATTAAATAAATCTTGTTCTGGGTTTGCATATTGGGTTCAATTCACTCTGCATCGCTGGCAATGTGTGCACATCCAGCTCATTGTCTTACAAAGACCAAGAATAATGATCTACCGGTTCAAACTCACATGACCTTAAAACCTCGCCTTTACTCTGACTGAGCCACCAGGCCTTTCACACACCAGACATTTGAGGTAATATAACAACGTTAAGTTAACCTGTAAGGGAGAGGTGGCAAGTCAAAAGTTGAAAATGCAATCTTGAAGTTTGGTATACCACACAGGAGACCACAAATCACAGGTTTTACAAAGACACCTCATAGCTGTCAATGTTATTTTGCATTGGCTGTGTTGTTAAACTCATAGGCAGCTTATATTAACGTCAGGAAAGTTACACGACTGACCCGCCCAGGTGATGGCAATAATACTAATGACCGTATAAGTCTAGCAACATGAAAACTCCTGTCGGGCGCTCGTTAAAACTGGATACTGTCATTTCGTTGTAGGCCTATATAGTTTATTTAAATAATGTCATGCACATTTGTCCAGTGCAAGCCTACTGCATGCCTGGCTGACTAGATTTAGAACACTTTTTGATGCTCTTGCTACTGAAATAAGCGATTATTTATATGGAGATATACAGATATCCCGTTATTTAACATGCATGTCTATGGGGAGAAGGACAGCTTGCCCTGTCTCCTCGCTGCTAATGTGCCTATTGGATAAGGACGGCTTGAGTGCAGTACTTTGATCCGACGGAGCATTGGTCCGAACGACAACCTACCTCCTCCCTCACCCTAACCCTAACCTCCCCCGGGGCAGACACCTAAACCTAACCGCAACCCTCTCCCGACCCCCAGCGCAGTGTCGGACGTATGCCCCGTCGGGCCTATGCCCCGTCGGACAAAAGTATGCCTCCCGGACGGCTTGGGACTTAGCGAAGGGCTAATTGCAATTACCTCTCTCGTTTGAGGACATAAAACGTTCAGGTAAACACAGCTTTAACTGCATGAACTGTAGTATCCCTATTCATCATTTTGCAAAATAGCCGCTGCAAAGCTTGTAGCTCTGCATTTTCGACAAAGAGCTTTGCTGAGGGAGAACTCAGTCAACAGAGTCCATAGGGTTTAAAGTTAATGGTTTGAAGCACATCGTTGCATATTCAATACCGAATGAGTTCACACTTACTGTATGTGTTAGCATTTCTGTCATTGAAACATGCGTGCATGTGCGTGTGTGTGTGTGTGTGTGTGTGTGTGTGTGTGTGTGTGTGTGTGTGTGCGTGCGTGCGTGTGTGTGTGTGTGTGTGTGTATGTGTGTGTGTTGCTCACAGGTAATACGTGTAGGAACAGAGCCAGCAGAGCCACATGGCAGCCACATGTGATGACATCACCTTCCTCAGAGGTCACACTGGGGTCAAAGGGCAGGTATGTGTTTCTCAACCGTGTCTCTCTCTCTCTCTCTCTCTCCTTTTATCCTTGCTATCACTTGCATTTATATTTTCTTATCCCTTCTCTTTCTTTCTTTCTCACCTCTTTTTTTCTTTCTGTATAACTCTCCCATGCTCCCTTCATCTTCTTCTCTCTCACGCACACGCACACGCGCATGTGCAGGCACGCACGCATGTGCAGGCACGCACACACAATATTTGCAGCAGCAGAGGACGGAACATGGGCAGCGAGTGTTTTAAATCCATCCCGATTTCTTTACATAACATTTCTGTTTCGCGGCAATACGTGCTGTTCCACACCCCCCCCTCCCCCCACCCCCCACCCCCCACCCCTTTTTATCTTTTGATGTAGTTTTGAAGCCGTATCAGAGATGACATGTTTTGTGCATATTTCGCAGACGGTTCCCCTTTGTAATGCAAATGGCTGTGACTCCGTCAATAAAGCCGAGAAAGAGAGAGAGAGAGAGAGAGAGAGAGACGCAGGCTGAATGGAGAGGTGGATAGCTGACGGCGAGGCTGAAAAAGTTTGGCGGTTGTGGTTTTTGACTGGCGTGAGGGATTGTAATGTAAACTGCTTCTGAGTTTTGAGGGCTTCGAGTTTTAAGGGCTTCACTGAAATTCAGCCTCGCACTGTGATTACACGCACACACACACACACACACACACACACACACACACACACACACACACACACATTTGGTCCGCCATCAACAGCCATCACACAAGACTGCATGTCCTCTGTACACACGAGCGTGCTTGTGCATAATCCGTGCAATGCACGCACGCAGGCACACACACACACACACACACACACACACACACACACACACACACACACACACACACACACACACACACACACACACACACACACACACACACACACACCATGAGGTCATAGTGGCTTCCACGTTTCCCTGCAGGCTGGTGGTGAAGCTTCCTCACATCTGTGTCTGCCACATCAGCTCCTCCTCTTCCTCTCTCCTCCCCCCCTCGCCTCCTGAGCGTGGCCAGGTGTTTGCCCACAGCTTCCTCTGCAGGCTGCCAGACCGATGCTGATGTAATTGCTCTCTCTGCTGATCCATGAAAACAGAGAGAGAGAGAGAGAGAGAGACAGACAGACAGACAGACAGACAGACAGACAGACAGACAGACAGACAGACAGACAGACAGACAGACAGACAGACAGACAAGAGGGAAAGAGAGTGAAAGTCAGTAGAGAGGACGGAGAGAGGCCTTGTGCTGTGGTATAAAGGTGGTGTTAAACCGTAGGAGGCATACATTTTCTGCTTATGTGTACAGTATGAGTATGAATGTGCGCGTGTGTGTGTGTGTGTGCGCGTGTGTGCGTCTGCGTGGGCGTGTGCGTGCGTATGTGTCCGTGTCCAGGTATGCCTGAAACCATCTCCCTGTCCCCGCCATGCGTGTCCTCTCCCCAGAGAGGGACAAAGAGAAAGACAGAGTGGCTACGCCGACGTGCTCTTAGTGACGAGGATGTGAGGGCAATGTCAATTAATGTATTCATGATATTTATACATTTAAATATATTTATAAGGGGGGTAAACCCATAGGGGGAAGTGGCCTCCTATTTTCCTAATGATATGCAAATGGAGTGTAATGTTTTGTTCCCGGTGTGTTCCGTGGGGTGGTGGTGGGCACCGTGTGTGTGTGTGTGTGTGTGTGTGTGTGTGTGTGTGTGTGTGTGTGTGTGCAGTCTAAAAGGATGGTTGACATGTCGCTCGCTGTCTGGAATCACAAATTTCTTTGACACGGTTAGGCCTTCATCAAGTCTACATTTTATACCTTGATTATTGGTATCCCTGGAAACAAACGCATACCGGGGCCTGCAATGAGGCTGCTGGCAGAAAAGGATTCAAATCCAACGTGGATTATATTACAAGCGTTAAAACAAGGACAAAGTGTGATTAGCGTGAATGTCACATACCGTATTCCAGACAAATCTCATCAGATTCTTGATTTGAGTCCTATGCGGTCATCACCATCACATTTCAGCCGGCGAGTTCTGGCCGCAAACACAACACATAACACAAACCAATTAACCAAGACTTATTTAGTAAAATGATTATATATGCTACTGTATTTAACCACTACGGTACGGAAATAATGTAATTCAAACACGGTCCCAATTTCCTGCTTGGCGAGGGAGGTAATTCATCAAATGCTCCCTAGCTTTGTTTCACGATGAAACAAACAACAACATTAATTTAATAGACGGTGATTGCAACACTTAGCTGGGAGATCCCCTGGAGTTTTGAACGAAGCCTCAGATTAGATTAATGATTTCTCCCTATGTGGCTAACCCGCGGCATATTGATGAGAGCACATCGTATCACATTAGAGAATCACAGAGAGGAGAGGGGGGGGACAGACTCCCGCTGTTAGCGAGCTAATTATCGCAAACACAATAAACAGGCTGATTGTTTTAAACGTCTCTACTGTACATATCCCCTCCCACCACCTCCACACACCCCTCGCTTCATTGTAGTTTTGAGGCTCACTTTTCATTTATAAGCACGGGGGAGTTTTGTTTTGAAGAATAGATGAGAGCATGGCTAATATGACGGCTCCGCGCGGTTGTTTTTAGCTCGTTTTTCTAATGTCGTAATTTTTCTTTTGTCTCTTAACAGCGCTCACGGTGGATTCGTTTTGATGAGCAATACGGTAATAATAACGGTAGTAATAGTTTATGATAGTTGTGTTTTTCACGGATGCATTTATCAGTTGTTTTAACTTCGCTGCATCGAGGGGATTTTACTTTCTTTTCTTTGATCTTCCTTTTTTGTTTTGCTATTCTGTAAGTTTAATTGTCAACATTGGCATCCTCAATATCGTATTTCAAAAGGTAAAATATGTACCCCTTCCTTCCAAAAGTTACTTAAAACAAAAGTTAACTTTTATAATCAGTTGCCAGTTTGAGAAATGTAAGATTTCAACACTACCTACAACAATGATAAGCTACCGTATAGTAGGTCATCCTTGTGTGTTTGGCCTATTAGCCTTGCTTTACTTGTGTGCTGTTAAATACTCGTCGTCGGTAGGCCTACATGTTCCCAAATGGAGGATATCTCAGTCATGGCGTGCACAAGCCTGTATAACTGTATAACACTTTCAAGGAGAGAAAAATATTTATCTTCATTAAAGTCGAATCCTTGATGCTAATTCATGTGATCACACTTGAAAGTGTGCCCTCATGTGATTTAAGCCGCTCTCTTTTGTCTGCCCAACTTTATTTAATTAACATCATTATTCACGGTTGCGGTCCACTTGATTGGCTAGTTGGTACACGATTTACTCTTGCCAAATCTCATCCTATCTCATCCTCTCCAGGATTGCCGGCTGACATTTGGAGAATTCTTGATTAACATAATTAGACAACTTTGATGGGAGCTTTGCAGAAATCCTCCTCCTCCTCCGCTCTGACTTGTTGCTGTGCGCATCTCGCAACCTTCACGCTAGCACCGGGGGTCCATGGATTAGACCTGACATTTCAAAGAGCAGACTTAACCAATTTTAAAACAGAATTATGCTCAAGTGCACAAATAACAGATGCAGATGATCTCTTGACTGTTGCATCGTGTCATGCCAATATACAGGCTGCTCTTTTCAGTATAGTGGCAAAAGGCCTGACGGCTTTATTTGCCAATTGCACTAGCTTGTACAGTAAGCCTACATTGTTGTTTGTATACAGCATGAGGGGTGTAAAAACAAGACTCTAATCACTGGCATATGGCTTGATGACATCAGCCTTGCCCAAATATGGAGGGACAACAGGGAGGTGGAACAACATGCATGGAACAATATTCACGATTTACTACCATGGTAATTTGGAACGGATCGGCCCAGTGTTTTATATAAGATAACACACACACACACACACACACACGCACGCGCGCACACGCACGCGCACACACACACACACACACACACACACACACACACACACAGAGAGAGAGACCCTATTCTATAGACGGCTCGCTTCCTAGGAGCCACGCTGTAAAAGGTAAAGTGAAAATTAGAGAGTTGATGAAATGTCACTGAGAGAGACTGACAGAGGGAGACAGTGGACAGAAGGCAGCAGGCTGTTATTTCCCTATGAAGGGAAAGCGGGGGGAGAGAGAGAGAGAGAGAGAGAGAGAGAGCTCCTGTAGCTTTATTGATTTCCAGGTGCTCGTCCCACTCATTGTTTTCCCAGGGGGTTGTGTTGAGTACTCTTCATTGGACACGTGCAGCACCTCTGTCAGGGGGACAGCCAGCCACACAGAGCTCTGTCAGAGGGACAGCCAACCACAAACAGGCAAGGGACAGCAACTTAAGCAACATGGCAGCCATACATGAAATAAGGAACACAGTAAAACCCCTCGGTGTAACTCCAACGTGTGTCGGCTCCATTTGGTTCCGTTTCTACACTCTTCAGTTCGGAGTAAGAATCGTACTGTGAAGGGTTGACAGCCTCATTCCCTTGTCTTAGAAGTCCATTGTTGTGTGCAATGGAAGATTAGGAGTGCACTCCTTCTTCTTTTTTCTTCCAGCTGAGCGAATAGAGCGTGAGAGATTCCACTATGTCATGAGGGGAGTCGGGCTAGATTGTGGCAAAGGGGGAGGGCAGTGATGAACACGGGCACTCAGTTTGGATCAACAAGGCGTGGCCTACTGATTTATTTACATTTCTCAGACTCTTGCTGTTTTGCTCAGCCCCAGCTGTTGAGGTCACCCTCGCTCAGATGAACGTGTTACGCTATCAGTGTACTGAAGTCCACCAATGGTGCATCACAACATGCATAGGGTGACCATGTTTACAAACCCCAAAGCCAAAACGTACATGACCCTTAAAACGTTTGCAATCATGCAGTTCATGCACGCGCACATGTATGCACACACACTTGCACCATACAGTAGGCTACTGTAGGTGGCAGTGCTTGGGACAGGATGGGGGACAAATTGAGCACTTACTTACTGTAGCAATCACTGTAGTGTATACACATTTCAAAACCATGGATGGTCGTGAGTGGGACAGCCGATCTACAAGCTCACGGTGTGTTGTGATATTGTGGAATCTTGAAATCCATAATTCTACAATATTTCATGTTCGAGAACAAATGTACTCAACTGTTTATTCAGTAGTTCTGACTATAGGTCTGGCTGGCTTAATTATGCAAAACAGTTCGTCTCTGAGGCCTGTCTTTGTTCTTACTGTTATTCAAAGTCCACCTGGAGTGAGAAGGACAGTGCCTCTTGCGATGCTGTTTTGTACTATACTAGTACATCAAGGATATACTAAACCATCAAGGAACATCATCTCGTCTGCTGTCGTGCCGTCTAACATTTTCTCCGGTGCTCTCCCAGCTTTCAGTTTTAACAGTCTTTCGTATAGTAGAACTAGAGTGTTTGGTATAGTTCAGATACCACAATATCAACACATTGACATTGTGGAAGTTGTTGAGAAAGATTGTGATAGTCGGTTTTGTCCATAATGCAGTCGCCTGAATGCCAACAGGATAGTCTATACCTCACCAACATGTGCCTCTTCACTGACGATACAGGACACTGGACGTAATAATGCACCACTCTGCAGTTATACTGTCCACTGCCGGGAAGACCATTCAGACATCTGGAGGCCATTGTGAAAGTGAAGTCATGGCTGCCGCTCACCTTTCACTGGCGTTTGTCTTTAATTATTGTGAGGGAAGAACACGCGGCACAGCTCATCAACTGGATAAATATTTGACCGCTGTTCCATAAATTGGCATTGGGGGGGAGGGGAGGGGAGAGGGGGGGGGGGGGGGGTTATTTTAACGACATGCTCCGTCCAAGACCCAGACATCATGCGCCGAGCGAAGCACAGTGGATCAGGCGTCTCTGCAGGTGATCGCAGCCCCTCTCAGTATGAGGTAAATTAAAACGCACAATTCTGTTCAGGGAAATGAGGGATTTCAAACACTTCCCGAATTTGCTTTATTTAATTATAACCATAGTGTCAAGGCCTAATCTGGGAAGCTTTCGACAAGGCAGCCAATTAATCAAGGAATAGGTATGTTTGTGCACTGTGTGTGTGCGTGTGTGTGTGTGTGTGTGTGTGTGTGTGTGTGTGTGTGGGGGGGGGGGGGGGTACAATTTGATATGCCTCCACCCCAGGGGTGGCCTCACTAACAGGACTCTGGGGGTACGAGTTGGCACGGCGTGAACAAGCTCAAAGCAGGACGCAGGGCGTCTGTGTGGCGTCTGTATATGTGACGCCTTCGCAATTCGCAAATAAGGATCCCACTGCGTTTTCAGCCAGTGTTGCTTTATCTCGGGTTTAGGATTTATGCTAATCACAAAATCTGGATCACAGGAATACAAATAGTCGGACATTTTTGATGATCATTTCATAGTTGACGACAACAAAGGAGGCAAGGAAGGGAAGAGTTTTTTTTTTTATGGCTGAAAAAAGTTCAGCTTTTTTTCTGAAAAGTTAAAAGTCCTCAAATTCTTTCCATCGCCATCTTTCTGAAATGCCTGCAATGGTGGGAATGTGAATGCAGAGAACATGCAAATAAGTTCAGAATTCATAAATGTGCGCATGCACGCAGCCACGCACACATTTTGCAGTGATTGCAACTTTAAACTGATATATATGATGTGATATACACCGTGTCTGTTGTATTGCCCTCCACTGGCCCTTTTTAAGGTGCATGTGACGTCTCTATACCACGTGGCACTATTGTTGACATGTGTGTTGGCACTCTGTATAATGATCTTGCCGTGACATTTCCTTGATTTCACATGACAAGTAAAGTGATAATGACTCCCATTCTGGCCTGTCGTGAGTATCTCTCGACAACATCAAGCGATGCTATCACACCACATTATGAATGATCTCTACAGGCTACTCTGACATCACATCAAGAGCTATAGGCATGTCTCTTCTGATGCTTTTGTGACATGGCATGGCAAGTGAAAGTGTGTGTGTGTAACCCAGAGTCATGTGCAGTGCACTGTAGTGTGTCCTCACACACACACTTCCACAGTGACATGTTTGTGCACGTGTTACAACTCTGACACAACACTGGAAGGCGATGAAATGACACAGGAGATGCATAACAGAGGGAAGGGTGCATGTGTACATTCTGTACAGCTTCTCTACAGTTCTCAAAGTGAGGTCCCGTCTGGGACCCGCATGGGTCCCTTTGGGGGGGGAGGGGCTCCGGGAGATCTCCAGCTACATTATTGATTGTTAGGTGCAAAACGAACCCTTACGGGTTTGTAACTCTGAGAGTGTATGGAAAGTTGGAAACAAATAGTCCTTTACGGATCAATTTGGTTGCATCTATAGACTGAGATACCGATTCACGGAAATGGGGGTCCGCACGTGGCCTAATGCATATCAGAGAGAGAGAGAGAGAGAGAGAGAGAGAGAGAGAGAGAGAGAGAGAGAGAGAGAGAGAGAGAGAGAGAGAGAGAGAGAGAGAGAGAGAGAGTTAAAAGTATGGGCATATAGGCCTATGTATGATGCATATACTGTATATCAGAATCAACAGAATTGGTTTATTGGACATGAGTAGCTAGTGTCCAACAACACCTGACCAAATCCTTTTTAACCCTCCGCCGTCTGGTCCGTTTGTTTTAAAATGCAAAATGCTATCCGTCTCCTGCGCCGGTTCATGTCCCATGCATGTGCAGTGCCTTGTACCATGTGGCACTATTGTTGACATGTGTCTGCACTCTGTAATGTAATCTATCACTATTGTTGACATGTGTCTGACCTCTGTAATGTAATCTATCACTATTGTTGACATGTGTCTGCACTCTGTAATGTAATCTATCACTATTGTTGACATGTGTCTGCACTCTGTAATGTAATCTATCACTATTGTTGACATGTGTCTGACCTCTGTAATGTAATCTATCACTATTGTTGACATGTGTCTGACCTCTGTAATGTAATCTATCACTATTGTTGACATGTGTCTGACCTCTGTAATGTAATCTATCACTATTGTTGACATGTGTCTGACCTCTGTAATGTAATCTATCACTATTGTTGACATGTGTCTGCACTCTGTAATGTAATCTATCACTATTGTTGACATGTGTCTGACCTCTGTAATGTAATCTATCACTATTGTTGACATGTGTCTGCACTCTGTAATGTAATCTATCACTATTGTTGACATGTGTCTGCACTCTGTAATGTAATCTATCACTATTGTTGACATGTGTCTGCACTCTGTAATGTAATCTATCACTATTGTTGACATGTGTCTGACCTCTGTAATGTAATCTATCACTATTGTTGACATGTGTCTGACCTCTGTAATGTAATCTATCACTATTGTTGACATGTGTCTTCACTCTGTAATGTAATCTATCACTATTGTTGACATGTGTCTGCACTCTGTAATGTAATCTATCACTATTGTTGACATGTGTCTGCACTCTGTAATGTAATCTATCACTATTGTTGACATGTGTCTGCACTCTGTAATGTAATCTATCACTATTGTTGACATGTGTCTGCACTCTGTAATGTAATCTTGCCATGCATGACATTTCCTTGATTGCACATGACAAGTAAAGTGATCATTCTGGCCTGTCGTGAGCATCTCTCGACAACATCAAACGGTACTATCACACCACACTGCATGCTATCTCTACTCTGACATCGCATCAAGAGCAGGCAGTTCAATCTTTGTTGATGCTTTTGTGACATGGCATATGGCAAGTGAAAGTGTGTGTGTGTGTGTGTGTGTGTGTGTGTGTGTGTGTGTGTGTGTGTGTGTGTGTAACCCAGAGTCATGTGCAGTTGTGCACTGTAGATCTATGTGTCCTCACACACACTCCCACAGTGGCGGGCCTCCAGTGACATGTTTGTGCATGTGTTTGCCGAGAATGACACGGGAGAACAGAGGGAAGAAGGGTGTGTACTGTACATTCTGTACAGCAGTGGTTCCCAAAGTGGGGTCTCGGGACCCCCATGGGGTCCTTGAGGGAGTTGCAGGGGGTCCCCAGTGGGCTAATTAGTGTCAATTTGGGGGTCCTTGACATGAAAATGTTTGGGAACCACTGCTGTGCAGCACAGGTTCTCAAAGTGAGAACCACTGGGTTTGGAACCTTATATATACCTTGTATAGCATTGTGAGTCCAACCTAGTGATGTTCACATACAAGGGGTATGTATGTTGCCATGTGTGGCATTGGCATATTGTCCCGGCTGTATTTACAACTTTGCTCTGATCCACATCACATAGCACCTTGTTCCACAACTTCCACTGCACTGTATGTGATTTCTTCTCATCAGCAGCAGCAGGGAAGGCCAATAGTAGGTTACAGTACATTCATGGATAATGGGAAGTACAAGGTCGCCGTACAAGTGGTGTTGGAAGAGAGTCAGTAACATAAAATTATCTGCACATGGGTGTCAACTTTGATCTCGCGTTCCCTGCACTTTGCAAGCTGGGAGCAGCCATTTTGAAATCATGTCTCACTGCAGGCTGTGGTACAGAGGCCTGGCGTGCATGTGGATTTTGCGATGACGAGGGCCTGAGTTAGCGTGAAAGCCCCTTTTTGTTTTTTAAAGACGCTATTAGTCGTCAATCACCTGCCATTCTTTCTTTTCTTTTTCTTTCTCTATAACCGATGGATACATATTTATGAATTTGCAGGCAGCCTGGGTGAACATTTGCTACCGATTACGTGGACTCTCCCTCCAAAATGTGCAGACCAGCTGTGTGGCTCGTAACAAAAGCACTGAGTGGAGCCATTACTCAATGACACGTTCCGTGTCCCTCAAGGGACAATATACTTGTTTGCATTACCAGTCAAATACAGTAATGCGTCTCGTTGTGATTACAGAAACAACCAGGGCTTTTTAATGAGTCACTAATCAATTTACACCCTGCTCTTTGTTCCATGTGGCACAGTATCAATTTAAATTGGTCCAAACAAAAGTATGTGACCTCTGATGTTTGGAACAATAAAAGGTATAGGAGAAAGTAAAAGTTCAACTGACCATCCTGAGCGCAACTAGATTCATATTGGACCACTGTCACGGCTGAGGTGAGCGTTGACGGAAGCTAACCATCTCCCTCTCTCCTCTCTTTGTTGAAAATTCTACTCTAAGATAAACTTAATGCAGATGGCTAGCAAAAACAAACCACAAAAGAAGGAGTTGCTGGAACCACATAATTAACCAGTAGCCAGTCTAGACACTTGGACTGTTAACCTTGGCCCCTTAACAAATACATTGTTCTGCATACTGAACGTAGCCCTTTGATCACTGGATTAAAATAGTTTCATACCGGCTATGCCGGTGGCTTGACCATTTGCTGACCGCGTAACTGCAACTGTAACTACCAGAGTTCCTGCGTTGCATGTCATACCTTTTTATTTCATTTGTTTTCACTCACTCCCCAGTCGGGGCGGTGCTGGGGTAGAGTAGCCATATTGGAATCAGAAGACTCCCTGTTTGATCCCCGGCTCCCCTCCTGTCTTCGTGTGTGTCATTGAGCAAGACACTTAACCCCTAAATACTTCCCATGAGAAGGTGGGTGCCCGGTTGCCTCCACTGTAGAAATACAAACAAATTGACCCAATCTCTTCTCGTCTATTCTATAAAGTTCAAGTAGCCTGCATGGCTGTCAGTCTGTATATAGATTATGGCCATGGACGATTGGACGTCACTGCCTGACGTCACAGTACGCAAACTTCCCGTTTATATTCTATGCTGTGTGTGATGTGACCAGAGATCAATCTGAGAAAGAGAGGGTGAGAGAAAGAGAGGAGGGAGAGTGAAAGGGAGAGAGAGCATATTTCACCCACACAATAACCTGGCCAGCTGGGTTCTGAAACCTGAACACGCTGATCGCTGTCAGAGCAGTAACCCTGGCAACGCTGCATGGCAAACTGATAATATGGCACATTTCTATTTGCAAATGTGTGTGTGTGTGTGTGTGTGTGTGTGTGTTCGTCTCAGTAGGAAGCCAATCGGATCACTGATCAGCGGTTCTCCAGAAATATCTATCAATCCACAAAGTGTGCGCGTGTGCACGCAAGAGAGAAACATGTTGTCCTTTTCCCAGCTCGTTCGACTGAGGGGTCTATTGGACGAAGTGGTTGTCTTTTGTTCCCTTGGTTGCCATCAAAGCCCTCTGAGACTGCAACAGTGATTCATACACTCGAGTTGAGTTGAGAAGTGCATTCAGTGTTGATACACTAGCATCATGTGCACGCCGCACGCGCGTGCATGGCAACGGTGCCAGAGGCCCATGCAGGGAAGGACAGAGACATCCACAACGTGTTGCGCTTTGGCGGACAGGCAGAGGCAGCACTCCTTCTCCAGCTTAGAGAGGATTAGTCTCGTCAGCGGTGCGCGCGTCGCCACGCCAGCAACCGAGCCCAAGCAGCTCTCTCGACTCCCTCTCTCTCTCTCTCCGCTTCTCCTCGCTCCCCCGCTCAGCTCGCCGCCACTGCCACTACACACTCCAGCAATCAGGCAGGCTGCCAAACAACACAGATGAAGTCAACAGAGGGACGCTCCTCTCTCTCTCTCTCTCCCGATCCCGTGTCTTCTGAGATGTGACTGCGGCAGATGCAACGACAACGCTTGACACGCGGTGACAGCCCCGCCGTGTGTACACACTTGGACTTATTTTGAATAGGGGAGAAGAAGATTGAGGAGGTGTGTGTGTGTGTGTGGGGGGGGGGGGGGACAACGACACTACTGTATACACATGATCACACACACGTGATAATGTTTGTCAGCAGCGACGGCGCGGTGTCACCGCTGCATGGGAATAGGGAGAGGAGAGGCGAGAGGCGGTGTGGTTGTTGACGTTGCGGCGCTGTCATGTTCGTGCAGCGTGTGTGGGAAGCTCAAGCGATCTCTGCACTGCATGGAGGACCCCCCCCCCCCCCCCCCCCCCCCCCGCGCGCGCGCCTACCGCTGCGGCTACACATACTATACATACATCATGTTTTCAAGTCGTGCTATACGAAACGATCAGAATCGCATTTACTATACGGTATAATGTCATTCTTTCGTGGGGTCCCTACTTTTTACCCCTTTTCTTCAGTACTGTACTGTGTTCCCGGTAGACCTCCAAAATTAGAATGTTATTGAGTGGGCAAAACCATATCTATATTCAATAGTTCGGATTAATGTAAGTAAATTAATATACACAGGAGTAGCTTTTTCATATTTATCACACATTTTCAAATTTTCACCTACAGTATAGGCCTACATGATAGGTGAATAGGTAAAAATGTAATTAATAGTTATCACCATGAAACTTCCCCAGTTGATTACTTACACGAAGACAATGATTTATTGTATTACACATTTTCAGAAATTGTACATTTAAATATGCAAATTAGGCATTATGTATAGGAAAATATGCAACTAATTTAAAATATATACTGTGGAAGGGTTACCATATAATTTACTTATATTGACAATGTAATATGTATGGTTTTGCCCACTCAATTCATAATTAACGTTACAATTTTGGAGGTCTGGCTCATGAACTAAAAACTGGCTCTGAACTGAACCGTTTCACCGCCACGTGAACTCATACATAGAATTTGATCTATTGAAGATTCTGACCTTCATTTTTGTTTTGATTGTATTGCTGTATTGTTGTATTGTTCTTTCTGCTTTGGCAATGTAAACGTATGTTTTCTCATGCCAATAAAGCCCTTTGAATTGAATTGAACTCCAGTGTCGCTGGGTGAACACTAGGTGAAAATAGCATATCTACAAGCTTGTGAGCTTGTAAATCTGTTTTACGGCCAAGAGATTTGGTGTATAACTGTGGTTCTCAAAGTGGGGTCCCAGGGACCCTCGGGGATCTTTGTAGGGGAGTCCAAATGGATCCTTACGGATCTGTAAGAGCGGCATTCGTACACTCAGACCCCTTTTCCACCGGTTGGGAACATATACCGTCGGAAGCCCATCCCACCTCCTTACCTCTCAAAATCCTCATCCGCAATTGCCACCCAAATAGGCAGGTGGAATGAAAGCACTGCATGATGGTAAACGGAGTTCTCCAACGGGTGGTGGTGCGGTGGGGGATGGGATGGCGTGGGGTGGGACGGGACGGCGGGGTTGAGGGGGTGTCTGTATCCAGGTAATTACTGTCTGAGGGTGCACAGAGGCCCTCTGTGATTACACATCAGGCCTGTAATGGATTCAACACTTATAAACGGAATGGAAAGAGAGAGAGAGGGGGGGGGGGGGGGGTGGTTGGGGTAGGTGTGTGTGCCACATTCTGCCTAATTTATGCTCCGCGTGCGATGGTGTCGCGCGCTAAAATACCAGATACACAAGCTCACAGCGGGTCGCGGATGCACCATGTCGTGAGCTTGCATATCGCTATTGTCGACGTATACATGAGCAGCGCCACACGGCAAATTCTAAATCTGTCTTTGCTCTGCTCTTTCCCGTTGCAAGGCGAGGGGACGCGGGTGGGCAGGCAGAGGGGGAGGCGAGGTGGGGTGGGGTGGGGCGGTGGAAGGTAGGCATATCTGCAAGATGGATTACGCAGGGTTTGCCGAGTTCACCATTGACACAGATTCATCGTAAATCATTATGCCGGGGACCCGGAGTGATTTCTGCATTAGGAGCTGAAAATGGAGTTCAGCCAGTCAATGAGGGAGGGCATATTTCACATCAATCACCTCCACACTTCCATGTTACCCGGGCTTAAATCTCACTTATACTGTTACCAATAGGGTTCAATGGCTATGATGGCAATCAGAAAGACACTACACTAACAATAGCCCAGTGACTTGCTGTACAGTATATATAGGGGACACTGCATGGGCCTCCCGCGCCATTTATCTAAAGTGAATTATATATGAACTGAAACGGAGGGATCTAAGACGATGATGTTGTATATCTCACAGCAGGGACCAAAGAACTGCCGTTATCTATAGTTAAAGTTTGAGTATCTATATTATCACTGCATGCAAGTTAACTAACTTGGAAAGTCAGTCCCTGGAGCAGATTAGCATGCTCATCAGTATAAGAAGAATTTGAGTGTTTGGATTCAAATGGATACCACTTTTTTTTTTTTTTTTTAAGATTTTTTTTTTGCGGCTTACGCCTTTCATTGATTCCCGAAGGGACAGACAGTAGGCTGACAGGAAACGGGAGAGAGATGGGGGGATGACATGCAGTAAAGGCCGTGTCGGGTCCGGGAGTCGAACCCGCGGCACACTGCGACTGGATTACCAGTCCGGTGCCCAGACCGTTACGCTACGGCCTGGGCCATGGATACCACTTTTACCTATATTTTTAGATGATTTGGGCCTGAAACGAAGGATATAGGTGTATTGGAATTGGTCCATTCGATCGCCTCCAGACACATCGCATTCAGAGGGACAATCTTGCATTATGCCAAATATTGTATAGCTATTACTTTTTGTTCCACTACAATAATTTGGCAACTTTAGTTAGCATATAGTTACTGTACGTTGCAAATTTACAAAACATACACTAACTGATAAATGATCATCAGTCGCATGTTTGACATTCAAATGGTGTTTTTCTCTGGTTAAGATTTTCAATTTGACTTCTGTTCTATAAGTCTTAAATTTCTTTAATATTTTTTAATATCCAATTCTTCCATGTGAGATGATCCTAGACGACTCAGCGCTATTCAAAATGGGTCACATAGGTTAAGCTGCCGTGCCAAGCCTGTAGGCTACATGAAGTAATCAAAACCAGACTTTTAAAGACTTTTGTGAAATGGGCAATTCTGCATAGTAAGTAATTTTATGTTGGGTATTATTGTGATGTCAATAAGTTGATTAAAATTAGACTATAGTATACGGTGACACTTGCTGATAGATATTTATCTACCATAGGACTATAGGACTGTATTAGGACTGTATAAATAACAATAAACAATAGCTTAGGATCGATAGCTTGAGAGCTAGAGCTAGAGAGAGCTCTGGAGCACCGGAACTGAATAAATACTTTAGAAAGTAATCTAAGTACCATATAAAATACTCTTTACCAGAATAGAAGCAGAGGGCTTGTAACTTTACAGAAATGGATGTAAAAACCTTTTAGGCTATAATGAGTAAAAGTCAGAGTATAACAGAGTTAACCAATATACCTTAGAATGAATTTGACAGACACAAGGAGAGAACTCAGACAAGCAGAACTTAGAGGGAGGTTCAATCAGATATATTCACCACTGTCTCGGGAGAGAAGAAGACATGTCATCCGGACAGCGTTTCACAACGATCTCTCCCCATGTTCAAATTGAACAGGGTTGATATAGCATACCGTAATCAATACACCGAAAAATGTGTTGAACAACAAGGTTAAAAAACAGATTTGTTCACAAATGGACAGATAATGCAAGACGTCACGAATATTGCACACAGGAACTATCTCACGGGGCAGAGATAGTCCGAACCCGCAATATCAGTTTAGTGGAACCGGGGGAGACAGGGCCTCACGTCATTGAGTGCAGTTTACCAGTCTGTCAGAGCGAATACTAACTTTCAAGGGCAAAAACACAGAGGCTGGGTGTTATGGCCAACGAAAACAAAACAATTCATATCAAGACACTGGCTAGGAGAGAAGTATTACTATCGAGACTCAGAACCATACTATTTTAAAGTCAGTGGGACAGCCGGACATCAAATGTCAGTCACAGGGCAATTAGATTAAAAGGTCAAAAGGTCAAAAGGCCATTCACCCACAAACTAGACCAAATATATCTATCACTTGCTATGCATCCCATGCATATATAGTTACATGACACTGTATAATTATAGTTATAAGAACTTATACATAATCATAATGCTTCATAACAATCTTCATGACACATGCTTGACTTATTATGACTGCATAATTTTATAAGCAATCATAAGTAGGCCTATACTCATAATGCGAACACATTATGAAGCCTCTTATAATGACACTCACTCACTGACCTTTTCCTTTGGCCAGTATCAGGCCTTCAGGAATGTAAATATAGGCCAAAAAGTCTGTGAATGTCCAGCAATTATGATGTATTAAAATACTTGACCTTATAAGTCATTGTATAATCCTTTATAATGTGTTGTGATTGTTATTGTTTGAAACGACCAAATGTCCAAACCTGCCTATACCAATATGATGTCACTATAGGCTACTCGGATTTCTGAACTGTACACAGGGGTCCACACAAAAGTGATACCATATTGGCCCTAGAAAGAAAATTACACCACATAGTGATACACTATACTGTACACATATACTCAAGTAGTAAAAATCTTAATGCAGGACTTACTTCAACGGAGTAGCCTGTCTAATTAATTCTATATTACTTAGGCACAATAAAGTTGTCATGCCTACTTTTACTCAAGGAACATAAGAAGAATCATACAAAAGAAGAAAAAAAGAAAGAGTAACTGAGTATTTCTACATTGTGGTAGTAATGGGAGAAATAGCTAAATGAAAAGAAAAGAAAAAAACTTTAAAAAAAGAAAAGAAATCAGAGCAGCTCTCACATCATGCTGTGTAAATGACTGTGTGCATCTGGCGGCGTGCTGGTTTGCTGCTGGCTGCAGGAATCCGGATATGATGAAAATGTTTTAGTCCACAAGACCACAGCAAACTACCGTTGCTGCACGCCATCGAAGTCACAGGGAGGATTATTGTTGTTATTATTTATCATGGCTACCACGCTTCGTCAACGACTGGAATAAACGGGATATATTGTAGTTTAGTTAACTTGTCAGCGCAGTATCGGGGGAGGGAAAAAAGTTTTGTACACAACTTTTCCCAGATAGACTTAATATTAAAGCAAAGTTTTCCCTGGAAGGAAGCGTTGTTTAACCGCCGCGAGACTACAAGGATGGGTGAGAGTCAGAGCTGAAGCGAAGGGAGTTGTCATGTTTGAAAGGTAGGCTGCTTTATAAACACATGTTCTGATTACAAACAATGTAGGATACAAACTAATGTAGGCTACTGTTGGCCGTACGACCGTGCCGCTTGGCGAAATTAACGGATACAAGCGTTGTGTCAGTTTGTGACTGGAATGGATGAGCTATTTTCGGCGAGCGACGCGGGTTATAAATGAAGCTTTGTTATAATAAGTCGCTTAATTAATTGACTATAGCGATATCGTGCGAGCTGTTCCGACAAGTTTATGTAAAGCCAGACATGCAGGGAAGGGGGGGAAAAGTTTTAACGACATACTGCAGGTTGACGTCACATTCTCCAACACACACACACACACACACACACACACACACACACACACACACACACACACACACACATTGAGTTTGAGTTTGTATTGAGTTTGTGCTTGAAATGTACTGTACATCTGCAAACTCTTAATAAATATTTCAATCAATAAACACACACACACACACACACACACACACACACACACACACACACCTATCGACCGACTTGAACAGCACCCTTTTCGCGTTGCTTAAATCACTTTTTGTCTTGTGTGTTGTTGTGTGCGTATCTTTGAAATGTAAATCAAGTCCCGTTCACTTTCACGGCGCTGAGGGCTAGAAGGGCGGAACTTATTCAAGTGTGTGTGTGTGTGTGTGTCCACATGTGTGGGTGGGTGTGCGTGGGTGACTTGACAAGACAGCTGTCTCATGTCCAAAGAGACGGTCCTACCCACAGAAGGGCCCCGGCGGGGTCCACCAGGGCAGCAAGACCCCAATCAGGAGGAGACAAACCCCCTTCTGTCCAACTCACAAGGTCAGTGTCTGCACTGCCCACAGGGTCATCATCCCTATGACCCATGTTACCCAGGTTCTATGTGTTGATTTTGACAGCAAGTAGTTTTAGTCAACTGAATATCATTAGTGGTGGATATGCTTGCAATCTCACGATAGATATGTATCACGAATCACGATACAGAGGCCATGATACCATATACATTCATTCAAAAATAATGACCATGTTGCACAAATACAATAAAACACTTTCAGGCCCACAGAGATCTTTACATTTAAATAAAATGTCTAAACATCCTAACAAGGGGTCTGGGAAGGGAGTCTGGGAGTGCATTGCAACTTGCAACTTGCAAGGGGGGCTTTGATAACGTCAAACGGAGGCACGTTTGTCAACACTGCGTCACCCAGATAATTCATTCATCGATACAGCAGCCTCTCGATCGATTCCCCTATTGTCCAGATGTTCGATCGATATATTGCCATATCGATTAATTTAATGCACCACTAAATATGAGATTTTAGTCGACTGAATCTACAGTTGATTTAGTCGACTGAAATGTATTTTGGCGGGCCTTGATGCCGTCGTAATGACTGATTTTACACTTGCTGAAAGTCACAACGTGTCGCGCTGCCGAGCTTGTATATCTTCAGCATGCAACCAAGTAAAGTGTTAAATTACTTATACTGGATCTCTTGTCCACTAGTCCCTTCCTAACATTTTAGTCTAGTTTTTGTTTGTTGATGAAATTGTCAATATAGTATAGTTAGTCTTGGTTGTAGTCATCATAGCTTCGTTTTAATTTAGTTTCCATTTAGTTTCCGTCAGTGAAAAAAGGTAGTCGACGAACATTTGTGGTCATAGTCGACGAAATCAACACTGCCTGGGTTCTGTGTCCCCAAGATCCTACAGCAGGTGTTCCTCAGGTTCTACGTTACCCGTGTTGAGACTTTAGGGTTAGGGTTGTAAGCAGAGAACATGGATACGCCAGCAAACCCTAACAGGACAGTTCTCTGCGTTGAAATGGACATTATGTAGAAAAAACAGACTGACATGCGGAAACAACGGTCGGTCATGCGGTGGAACATGCGCTGCTCCGTGCTTGCGGTTAGTGTTAGGTTAGGGTTTGAGGTAACTTTTCGGTCTAATGACAGTCGGACCAATAGTATGGTCTGAACGACCGAAACGTTCAATAACATGCTGTAAGTGAAGACAGTGTGCAGGATTCCATTTTTTTCTACTTCTCCAGTTCCAGTTATCCTGTCCTCCGTAGGTGTGCTTAATTCATTTTTGACCTGAGATCAGATTCTAAAAATGTCTTCTACATCCTGACAGTTTTCTGAAAAAGCTATGTTTCTATGTCAGTCGTTCTTCTCGGTGGCGCGCTGCCTAAAGCATAACATAATGCTAACACCAAAAGGGGTTCCCGCCTAAAATGGGATAAGGACCTTTTTCTTCTAAATTGGACATTATGGAAATACGACTATTGAATTTAGCTCGGCTGATAATGCTTTGCTTTTGTTGCTGTTGATCATCATCATCAGTGTGGATCATGTCTCACCCTGCTGCATGAGTTACTGTGGTTAGTGTACACTGTGTTCCTGTTCAAACTCATTTTTTCCCACGCCTGAAAACACACAGAAACATAGTTATTTACACTTAGATTTATGTTGCCTATATGTGGCCAAGTAGTGTGGGTGGTTGGGTGGGTGGGCGGGCTGGGGTGGGGGTATGCGAATAGTCAGTATAGACTGGATTAAATTATAAAGCAGTATACAATTCGCATGTGAACTAGAATACATTTATTATGAAGAGGAATAACAACAACCTGGTATGCTCCTCCTTTGAAATGATTATTCCTTTGGCTTTGTACACACACATAGGCCTATCTACTGTACTGCACATAGCACCATTAGCCATGAATCATGATGTTTTCCTTCTCTCCCCCAATAGAGATTGAAGTAACCGACTATAACCATGGCCAATTATAGTTTTTAATTAACTTTCTAGTTGCCCGGTGCGATTATCACATGTAAAATAAGCTTTGCGTTCCCTCCCCACCACCCAATCCCCCCCCTCACACTCCCGCCCCTCTTTTTTTCATTTTTCTTCAAACAAGCAATGGACCATTCACCATACTATTTATACTGAGTATCATTACGCCACTGTCAAAAAATAGCAAAGTAGGACAAAGTAAGCAATCAGTGCGACTGGTGGATTGCGAATGGATTTTCACTGGACCTTCAAAAGGCGCTCTCAGTTAAGACTGGACCCCCCCCATCCCCCCCACCCCCCCCCCCCCCCTTCCCTCTCCCTCCCTGTCTTCCCCCCCCCCCCCTCTCTGGGGACTGTGGATGTACTGAGAATAGAGCAATTTATTTCTAACTGTGATCACTAAATACTGCGATGCATCACACGGCGCCGCTGCCACCGCCACCACTGGCGCTGCTGCTATAGCCCATTCTGACCGGGCACCCATTTTGGTGTTGTCATCATGTTATGCTTTAGCTATTCAAAAATAGCAGACCTACAAGCTCATATCGCGCCACCGAGTGGCGCGATATGAGCTTGTAGGTCTGCTATTTTTGAAAAAATCGAAGACACTTTTAGAATCTGATCTCAGGTCAGAATGGGTTAATAATGAAACTGTCAGGATGTAATAGACATTTTTAGAATCTGATCTCAGGTCAGAATGGGATAGGCATCTGTGCATCGATCTCGGCCGTCACAGCGGGGCTAAAGATTCACCATACATCAGCCCCGGGCTGAGATTGTGCCATATCTATCTGGAGCTAGCGAGGCCTGCGTGCTCCGCTGCGACTCCACTCGCCATCCATCATTGCTTACAAAACAAGAGCCCACTGCAGCATCGGAACAAATGCATCAACACTCCCGGCTTTGGTCAACGCAGTTGTTAATGTTTTGCTGAATCATTGCTCACTGTTTTCCCCTCTTTTCCTCTCTCTCTCTCTCACTCTCTCCTGTGATCTCTGCAAAGGGGAAGCGAGTATTAGACTAGAGCTCCAAACACAAGAACAAGTCAGCATACTGAAACCACAAGCAGGATCTGTGAGCAGGCTTCTGGCACTGAACCAGTGAATAAAGTCATTGTGGCTGCCTTGTTTACTGAACAAAGCCGCATTGTGCAGTGAATCAAGAGCCGGTCAAGTTCTGGTGTCAAGATGTCCAGAAAACAAGGATCTGAATAGGAGAAGTTGACTGAAGCTGTCTCTCTTGGGTTTTCTGTGCGCGGCTATCAGGGCCCAGGGATTCGCTGCATACTTACTTTTTCCAGTTTATAGATGAATGCTGCCTTTATGGCTGTAAAAAAAAAGCGCTTGGCAGGTAGAGCACGCCCGGGAGCAGAACGAGAGCAAATAGGATCCAGAAATCTGGCGCGTTTACCTGAACCGCCCCACCACGTTGTGCAACTCCATTCGCCAAGGGCTCTGTGTTTTATCTGGCAAGGAGCACATCTAAGCAAGCAGTGCACAGGCCCTGCACCTCTCTGGCTTGTCTAGCCGCTGTCCCTGACATTAAGTCCACAGCTGAGGTTGACCCCGGCGCTCAGGAGTTTACATCTGTTTTGGAAGAAGGGCTGTAATGTCCCTTAATTTAGAACGGTCACGTTTTAAATGGGATGACATTGAAATAAACAACTGGAGGAGTTTGTTTTTCCACTTTGTGTGTCCCTCACTGTGACTTCACTGTTGTCTCTGTCACGCACGCACATAAGACACCTTGACACTCATTCTCTCCCTTATGCCAGTGGTTCCCAAAGTGGGGTCCAGGGACCCCCAGCGGTTCCTGAGGGAGTTCCAGGGGTCCCTAAATGATCATTTGGAACCAAATGGACCCTTTTGGGTCTGTAACTCTGAGAGTGTACAAATGGAACCTGACAGGTCCATTTGGTTCTATTTGTACACTCTTAAATTAAGTTAAGTTAAATTCACATTGATTTTACTATATAAAATGAGGGTCCCAGAGATAGAAATCCTATTAAATAACACCATTCCTGCTTAAACTAATGTCCAGACAGTTTTGCTCCTTCACTCCGGTGTCTGTTGTTCCTTTGATTCCAGATGCCCGTGACACCGACTCATCAGGAACGGCAACGTCCCCCAAAAGCGCCTCGCCCAGGGACGCCGCCACTGAAGGATCCAGTCCCGTCACAGAGGAGATGCCTGGCCATTGTGAGCCTGTACGAAGTAAGTGTTAACGAGCTGGAACAAAGCCGTGGGTAGATGACAGGATGTCCTGACTCCTGTGTGTGTTATTTCAGTGAAGACGACAATGACCAGCTACAGAGCACAAAGACTCATTCACCTTGTTTAGTGAGATGGCAATGCGCTTGTGTACAAACTGTTGGAACTGGGAGCTTAGCAACGTTGGTGTGCTTTTGGGACATGAAACAGGCCTCGCCCGTCCAGGTGTCAGTTGCGTGTTGCGTTGTGACAGCGTCTGCAGAGCAGGGCATGTACTACTATGTTCCGAAGCGCCATCGGCAGTCCAGCCTAAAACATTAGGCTTGGCATTTTCCAAATAGAAGTATCAAGATAGCATTAGAGCCTTGTTGTGGCATGGCCTTGGCAACACAAGCACTAGCATGCAAGCTCTCTCATTCTAGCTTAATGACCAAGACTTGGCCGGGTCCCTGCGCACGGTTTCTCCGTCCAACCCTCAGCGCTGTGTTGTGGGAGGGAGGAAATCCTGTTGCGGTTTTGGCCTCTGGCTCTCTGCAGAGTGCAGACCACCGATTGCAGTTTAGCCACAGTGTTTTCAAGTCGATACCAAATATTTACCTATTGGAGCAGAGTACCTCTGCCTTGGCTGAAGGTGTTTTGATTCGCCATGTGGGGACAGGTGGTTACACCAGTCTTTTTTTTCTTTTTGGTTTTTCTTTCATTATTTTTATCCCATGATTTTGTAAGCCATTTTTTCACCCAGTGTCAATCATCTAATGTAATACTATGGGCTCTACACTCCCTCTGACAACCTGGGGAGAGCAACGGACTGACCTCATGCTTCCTTCAATGCATGAGGAGTCCAAGCCGCTTCTTTTCACTTGACAGGAGGGAGTTTCCCCGGTTGGAAGCGCATGGAAGGAACACGTTATTCCAACTAGTTCCTAGTTTTGAGAAGCACTGAGTCTTTTGCATGATGCAGTCTTCTGTATTCCACAGAAGTCAACCTTGTGTGAAATTCTATAAGCCCTCTAAGACTGAGGAGAGGAGGGAGGTTGATTGTTGGGGTACTTGGGGCTATATCAGATGCTACTTCTTCTCACTGCTGTCTGCATCTTGTTAAACTTTTTGTTCTCATGAAATTAATATGGGAAACTTAATTACGTTGATGGGAAACTTCTCACAGTTTTGTATTCGCAGAGCATGGGAAAAGTAGCGTGTTACACCCTATTTCCACAAGCTCCCCTGTAACTCTGAAATAATAGAAGCAACCTGCTCTGTCTGGAATGTTCTAGCATTCACCACCACCACCGACTGCACCAACATAACAAGCGGCAGTCGTCTCCCGTCACCGTCACGTCAAGCTCTGAGCTCGGACGTGTTGCTTTCTCGGTCATGGGCGCGGAATGCACACTGAAACAACAACCGGAGCGGTGAGTTGGTTGAGTCTCGCTCCCCCTGTGTCTCGTAACGTTCTGCACTAGATGCACTGTGACTTGATGCCCAACATATAGATTGCAGGTCAGACAAGGTAGCAGCCTGGAAAAGTTTTGTGCTTTTATTGTTGCCTAAGAGAGGTGTCAAGCGAGGCTAATAGCGGCTGATTGCTTCCATCCCTGTGACTGCGTTAGCTATAATCAGGCTTGTGTTAGCGTTTGACACAACAGCTCTTTTTGTTTCTAGGTTGTTAACTTTTTCCAAGGCGTCTTTTTTTTCCCCTGCCTCTTCTATTTATCCATTTATTTATTTTCTTCTTTCTTCTATTTTTCTTGATCTTCTGCCTAATGACTTGCCAGTGGCTTGTTTACTGAAGCAGCGGAGGAAAAGGGATTTGGTTACAAAACGATGGGAAGAAAAGTGTTTCTATCAGGAGGTCTCGCTAAGCGTGGCAGGTGTGGTGCAGGAGTGTTGCTCTCGTTGCGGGAGGCGTCGAGTTCCTCTTTCATCTTGGGAGATAAGCCTGTGACAACACTTTTGCTTTGTACAGTAAGTGATGCCCCCCTTTCAAACACGCGCGTGCTAACAGGCACACAATGGCTGGTAAGCGAAGCTCCCGCAAAGAGGATTGCTCTACCACTTGGGGGAATTGCAAGAACATGAACTGGGCTTTTCAGATAATACATTTGTTTTGTGTACTTATGTCACATACCGGGTGTAACGAATAGGGAGTGCAGTAGTGCACACATCAGCAAAATGTAAGAATAATACAAATAAATAAAATAAGAATTTATTTATTTAAACTTAAATAAAATATCTTAAATGTGTGTGTGTGTGTACTGAAAATAAAGTAGGAAGTCAAAAAAAAGGCAACCGCTCACTGGAGTAGGAGAAGAGACATGAAGAGTCATGGTCGTGTCACAGTTTTCTGCCCGCGATGCGAGGGACTTTTGTCCTATAGTTTTAGACTGCGACGTCTCAAGCGAACTTGGTCTTGAGCCACGAGAGACTCCACAGAGTGAGCTAAAGCGAGTCAAACGTTGCGAAGTTCGCTTGAGCCGTCTCAGCCGTGAACACAGCGGAGCGCTCCCTACCACACTGATGGCCCGTCTCACCCAATCACAAGGCTCCTTCCAACCCCTTCCATCGCGGGGCATGAAAACAGGGTCGCGTCATGGCCAGGTGAGGCCCAGTGGCTGACGACTTACCCCACTCTGCCAATCACTTCGGCTACTGGGAAAGAGCCAGTCCCAGACAGGTGGGGAGGAGGCCATCACACTACGAACATACAACCTCACAGCACGTGTTGTGTACTTGTAGTTTGTCTATTTCCGTTGTTTGTCGTACTACGACGTATAGAGCTTAAGTGGTTAGCGAAAGTTAATCTCGACGTTGAGGGTGTTGCTGTTGACTTTGTGTCATGAAGCAGGCCAGTGTCTGTGGATTGGTGGGTTGCGCAGACCATGTGGATTGCATTGCTGCCTGCTGGGGATAATTGAGAGCCTTCTTCACCGCAGAAACAGGAAATCAATAAGAGATCATCTGCCTGCCCACATCCTGCCCCCCTCCGTCTGTTTTCCTTCCCTGCCGTCTGCCTCTACGGCTCACGCCTTCCGGGATGTCACTGCTTACTTCTAACTTGTTGTGCCCAAGGCACACCTTTATTCATAGTGGGAATAGCCGGTGAACAAGCGCAACACGCGGTCATAAGCTTGTAGATTGGCTATTTTAGAAAAAGAGTGTGAATAATGAATTGCATTTCCGCCTATAGAAGAATTCAGAAACAGGTCTCATGGTCGCAGCTTACGTATTTCCTGTAGGCGAACTCGACATAGCTGCGGGGTTTAAACCCTCACCAGGCGCACCTCTTCTACTACAGTGAACGGTAGAGTGACTGATGTTAGTCTGCCTCAAACGTTACCTGCTTTTTACTAACACTAATATTACAAAGATGCCCAGAACATCGAGATGAACCTGTGTAGTTTATGGGTCCCAAAATAGGGATGCCAGGTTGAAAGTGGTTAAAATATATACTTTTAGGGTACAATGGTGTGGTTGCCACAAAGTCCTAAGACTTGTTTCATGACACGCCAGTGTGCCTCGGCACACCGTTTGGAAACCACTGTAGGAAACACTGTTCTACTTAACCACAGAGCAATTTCTGTTTACATGAGGCAACACAATGTTGTTCGGGGAGTAATTAAACCATGCCTCCGCTGTGCAAAACCTCAAACAAACCAGCACAAAAATAATCTGCTTACAGCGTGACCTACAAAGCGGATCACTTCAAGGCATAAGCATGCTATTTAGAATTTCCCTCTGCCAGTTTAGCAGGTGTAACATATGCACAGGTATTGCGAGCACAGCCAGGACTCTGTTTTTCTCCACTTAAAGGGACACTTCATGTTGTCTCAGTAAAGGCCTATTCATAGTCTGGATTTTCGGTGGTGAGCTGACCACCGCGACCACCGCAAAATAACGTTTAGCGGTGGTGAGTAAAAACAGAGAGAAGGGCTGGAGCGGTGGCGGTGGTTTGCTCTTCACCGCGGCTCGTGACGTCATGTTGTAGTTCGGTGGTCACCTAACCACCGGAAATCCAGACTACTGTATGTATGAGCCTTAAGACAGCCCTCCCCCTATCCACAAGGCGGAGCAGTGCACCAAAGCATTATGGGAATTGTAGTCCAGGAAGTAAGTGAGCCCAGTGTCCATGACATCTGAGACACTCACTGCTAAAATATCTAAAACCACGAATTGCACACATAAAGACTCCCAGGAAAGTGTTCTAAATCTTCTAAACGTTATTAACATATATATTTTAGCAAAAAGCGCTGCTGGCCCACGTTGGCAGGTAACCAGGCATCATTTGAGAGCTCCGATCCATTCCTGAAAACCCAGTTGGCTTGTAAAATACTGAGAGGGGCTAGTTAAATTTGGAGATTTGTGAGCCACTGTGGTGGCCTGTTGACAGACAGCTGAATAAGTTCCCTGCCCTAGCTTTACCTGTAAATTCAGTTCAAAACAAGTTACTGCAATCCTTACGTTTGTTTCCCCGGGTTTTTGAACCCATGTCTCTTGCATGAGAGGCTGTCCTCTCTACTGCTCATCCAAGAGCATGTCCTCTCTTGTGCTATTGTGCTTATGAGCATCAGGCAGCACTACTTGTCAAACCAGTAGGTACTCTACCTCAGAGGTTCTCAACCTGGTAGCCTCGGAAACCCAGACGTTTTTATTTCCAGGGAGAAAAGAAAAGTCTGGGGCCGACTCCACTTCAATACGGCACACAGTAGCGCAAACGATCACTCTCTGCTGATTTCTGATCGTCTGCACCTTTGTTAAATTTACGCACTCACATACACTCACGTACACACACACACACACACACACACACACACACACACACACACACACACACACACACACACACACACTCCTCTCTCTCTCTGTCGCTATAATTAATTAGTCTCATGTCGCGCAGCTGCGTCTAGATTCTCCCGGCGGATCCTGCCGGGAGCTGCCTATGCCATAGAAAGCATAGGTGGACCCCAGGCTATCAACCTGGGGGTGGCAAATTTATTTTGGGGAGTCCCAAGATTATTATAATTTTTTTGCACCTGACTGGAAAGTGACTGGAGTTTACACAGTACACATACATGCATAAACTTTCCTTAATGATTATAATATGTCGCGAGACATGGCCAAAGCATTTCCGGGGGTCCCCAGCCAAAAACGTTGAGAACACCTGCCCTACCTGACTGACACCAGGCACCAGTACAATTTTTCAAGTGAAGAGTAGAGAGACTATCTCCAACGATGTACTAGTTCTATTATTAAAATTTCATTCATTATAATAAGTTCTCGATTGCAGTTTTAAATGTCCTTTTCTTTGTACTGAACTGATGTGAGGGCATGCTATTAAGACAGTAGCTTGTGTATTGTTATCCTGGTGTGGAAGCTGCACACTTGTGGCTCTGTGTGGCACAACATTGTGCCACTGACTGAGCGACAGCACGGATGCCGTGTGATGCCGAGTTTTGAGATGCCATGTTCCCTTGCCACTGAGCTGTCAGCCACGTTGAGCCTGTCAACAATGACACAAATGTTAGCTTCCTGCCAGGTCTCCTGGCTGCAGTAAGGCCCTTGTCAGGCTCACTCCTTGTCCCCAGTGTCCCGAGGGAGGACAGAAAATCTCGCGAGTGTTAAGAGACATTCCTCAAGAGACCTCCCCGGATTTTCAAGGACCGCAGGGCCACAAGCTCTTCTGGGTCCCCTGCCTAGGAAATAAATTGCCACGAGGCCACGTCAAATATATAGGATTTTCTCTTTTTTTTTATCGTCACATTATTCACTGTATTGTCAAATTCCTCTTCTTTTTTTCTCCAAATGCTTTCCCCTCAATTGTGGGTAAAGATGACCTTACTGGTGCTGAAGAACAAGTCCTCTCCCTTTATCTGAGGGAAATTCTGTCATGTGAATGGAAGGTCAAATAACATGGCACTTGTCTTTGAAAAGGAAGACATTACGCTGGCCTTTGTCTGTGTCACTGATTGGAGTCTTTACCAGCAGGCCTTCAAGGTTATTACCTTATTCACTGTCAAATACATAGTGTTCTTTTAACTCAGAGGGTGTGCATATATAGAACCAAAAGGTTCTGTGCACCCTCTGAGTTAAATGAACACGGTGGACTGAGTAGGTGCAGAAAACGACCTTTTTAGAACAGAATGTGACACATTAAAAAATTCCACTAAAAGATGGATTGTTTAATAGATGACTATCATATAATTGCATGAATCTGGCAAAAAGATGCTGCAGCAATTAAAAATGATATCCGCAGCCATATAGTGTTATGATATTGCAGCTGGTTTAAATTTTTGTTAAATGGCTCTTAAGTGACATAAAACAAATGGCCAATGTTTTATCCTCATCATCTTAATACCTTTTCTGCAATACAAATAGTATCCAACTTCCTTTGAACGCTCTTTCTTAGTAATGCTCCAGTTCAATGTCAGCATGCCGGCTCATTAACACTTTTATGAAATGAGCAGCATTCGTTTTTTGTTTTGTTATGCGAGATTCATATCTTTATCGTAATCCTCAGACCCCTGTCTTTACAGAGGGGTGTATTATAAACCAAGCTGCAATTTTCGAGTGATTACTTAGCGAGGGGTCAGTGAATCAAAAATGGTATAAATAGGGTGAAATGCTAGTGCAGGGGTTGATTAAAATGGTCATTGTAATTCTACCTCTGTTGTAATTATTTTCTCATTGTCTTGCTGCAGATAGATTTCATATGAGAAATTTCAAGCATGCTAATTAGCATATTTTGCCCGAAGTGCCCGAGCGTACTATTCACCGACGGACATTTTATTTTTTCATGGTAAGAGAATCATAATACGATATAATAATATAATAATAATAATATGATTAGATATGCTACATACTTCCTTGTTTTTTTTTTGGACTGGACTCTTTCAAGTGCTTCCAAGGCAAGCAACACGGGCATGTTGATTGTGAGGGAAGACTGTGTTTTTCTCTTGATTAGGACGAGAATTTGGATATTCAAAAGAGTCTGTCTATCTGTCCGGGGCCCCTAGACTACTCAGGGTGCACTTGTTAACGCTGCACATATTCTGAATGGTCAAGTTATTCCACCCATGCAAGCCTTTATGTTTTAGTTATTTTTGCGGGAGTGGATAATACTTTCTGTGAAATGACCCGAGTTCAAATTCAAGATGATTTGTTGTATTGCAGCATATGGCTTCACACTGGCTCTGAACGTGGGGTTATTGAGGGGGTCCCCCCCCCCCAGCTAAATAATCATATAGTTTGAGACCAAATGGACCCTTACAATAGGTCTGTAACTCAGAGCGTGTACACACGGAACCAAATGGGCCCTTTTGGTTCTCTCAGAGTTCAATTAACAGTTTGACTGACCTTTTTGAAGAACGACCGTGCTGATGTCATCGGGTTCCGTTTCATGAAAATCCGCCTTAACCCATTCTGAACGGGCACCCATTTTGGTGTTGGCATCATGTTATGCTTTAGCTATTTAAAAATAGCAGATCTACAAGCTCATATCGCGCCACCGAGTGGCGCGATACGAGCTTGTAGGTCTGCTATTTTTGAAAAATCAAAGAGCGACTGACATTTTTAGAATCTGATCTCAGGTCAGAATGGGTTCATCAGACCAGTGCGTGTCCGGCGGAAACCTCGTATGAATCTGATCTCAGGTCAGAATGGGTTAAAATGGTGTGATTGCGCGCCACCATTGCTCAACTCTGGCAGTAACTCTGATCAGCATGAATATACTGTATGCATTCAGAGGGTAACGGAAGGGAACTTAACATATTGTTGTCATCGGACAGAAAACTCTTATCCCCATAGTCCATACTTCAACTTTGTATTTTTTCGCAGTGTAGTTCGGGGACCCAGAGATAAAGAATTGTAACACATGGAGGTCCTTGAAATGAAAACGTTTGAGAATCTCTGACATAGTAAATGCTCAAGACAGGCAAGATACAGACCCACACATGAACTCCAGGGCAGAATTCCTGTTCTGAAATGTAACGCCTGTGATGTCATGTTTCTTATCTTAACTGGGGTGCAGAGAACAGGTCAGGCGAGTAGCTGTGATTCACCAGCAGCAGCATGTTATTGTTTTCATTTCTGTATGAGATCAACTCTCATCTGTCATCTGGAATTCATTGTTTGTCTTGCTTCCCGTCCAAAGCCTTGTACAGTCTGCGGTGCGTACCGCTGCCAAAGGGACAGAGAGAAATGCAACTTTCAGCAAAACAGTCCTGATTTCTGCAATATTTGATCAACATAGAGAGAGAGAGAGAGAGAGAGAGGGAGAGAGAGATGACAGCAGCAGCACATGGGTGGGATTACTTGGCCCCTAACAGGGTTTTGGCTCCAACATTAAGGTTAAAACCCTTTTCTATTACTGGGATCTCTTCTGATGTTGGACCCCCCCCCCCCCCCCCCCCCAACCCTCCCATGATCTCCTTGGCCCCTTCGTGTTTGCAGGTTCAGTGACTCTTGGCTAGGTCATTCTGTCAGGGACCCTGCCTGATCGTTGAGGGGTGACCAAGGCGGCCGGCGAACTGGCTCCCATCCAGACGCATACACGTGCACACGTCTGGATGGGACACACACACACACACACACACACACACACACACACACACACACACACACACACACACACACACACACACACACACACACACCCGACTCATAGCTGAAGCCCTGGCTAGCGAGATCGACGCCACACACCCTCGCAGACTGGGAGCTTCAGAAAAATCGATACGGCCGTCTCCCCGTTTAAAAAGCCACTCAGAGAGAGCAGACGAGCGCCCCCCCTGTCCCTTAGCTTGATCTCCCCGGCTTAGAGGCCTTGATTGGCACCCCGAAGATACGAGGCGCTGACCCACAGCTGTCCCATTAGCAGAGGGTTAATGCAGAGATTGATACTGAGCAAATAAAGGAACTGGGTCCGGGGCGGTGGTTTTTGATAGACTGTCCCAACAGCCCCCCCCCCCCACCCACACACACACAGTCACACACACACACACACACACACTCGCGCACACACTCCACTCCCCCTCGTCTTCACGGAGCCACACAGAATGCCGTCGGCCAAGAGCAGCCGTGGTTTCATGAGAGAACACTGGTGCTTGTTTTTCATCTCTCCAAATCGAGCTAGAAGGGATCGGGCTCAGTGGAACATGGATCGCTCTTGTGAATTTTAATGGCTTCAGATGGTTCTGGAATTTTCTTTGGACTGTTACTGTGTTAACTTTGGACTTGCGCTGTACTAAATTTTTTTTGTAACTCGGGGAGTTTACAAATGGACCGGTACGGGCCCATTTGGTTACATTTCTAAACTCTCTGTTAAATGTTCAAGAAGAGTACAGTTATTTTAGTTTTAGTTCCTCACCAATCACCATTGTATCCACAATAACAAAAGAAAGTAGTAAGGTGCTATCGTTGCTGTCAGGAGGAAACCACCTAACTCCATTTTTTTAGGCTTTAGATTTATTTGCATGAATCAGTGCTATTGAACACCCTTTGTGTCTCTGTGGTGTTTAAAAAAATATTGAAACAATGGAAAGTTGTACTTGAAAAATGCTTCGGACAAAACCTCTTAACTCCATTGGACCCTCAAACTGTCTGCTGAAACGGCTAACTCCACCACCTCTCCCCCTCTCATGCAAGTAATTGACAATATATAAAGTCACAACACCAACTTTGATGCGGCAGTATTGCTTTGTTTTCAAAATATACGGTTTTCTTCATTTCCTGAAAACAATATATATATTTTTTCATTTTCTGAAAAGTGAACATTTTGGAGTTAGGTGGTTTATTCCCAGAGATATGCATGTGCTGGTGTGCATCTGCGTACAGCTGCTAAGTCAGCCCGCGCAAAGAGCTTGCTGTTTGAATTTCAAACAAGACCATCGTCCCTTCCTGTGGAACTTCTACTAAAGGGAGAATTTGAAATCGGCGGAATCTGTGAGTCACCAATGTAACTGAAAATACACTCATTCTCCCTCTTCCCGCCCTCCCTCTCTCTCTCCCTCTCTCTCCTCCCTTCCTTGTTCCTCCTCTCGCTCCTCCCTCGTTGCCGGGTTTTTGTTTGGAGTTGTCGGCGAGGAGGAGAGGGTGGGGCAGATCATTTTTTTTCATGCTGGCTCCCTGAAGGCTCCCAGAGGCCTGCTGTGTGAGTCACGTCATAGCTGACGTTTGTAGAGGGATGTGGTATAGCTTCTCCACTGCATGTAAAAAAAACAAAAAAAAAGAATCCGTGCCACAGCTGTGAATTCCTAGTGGCTCCTTTTTTATTTGTATTTGTATTTTTGTATGCCATTCCTCTCAGAGAGAGAGAGAGAGGGGGGGAGGGGGGTGGGGGGGGGGGGGGGGGGGAGAGAGAGAGAGAGAGGTGTCAATGCTGATAGAGCCAGAGAGAGAGAAACGGCAGCCGGGTTGTGTCACGTTAGCACCGCTCAAATTAGCAGCAAGCTAAATTCCACACAACGACGGGAAGATGAGAGGGACAGGTGGGGCAGAGGTGGAGCACAGTAAAATAGTGTCCATAGTATTAATCTAACCCAGAGAGAGTACATATCAAACCTAATGGACTGTTGGCGGGTCCATTTGGATACACTTGTGCACGCATGCACACACAGACGCACACACAGACACACAGACGCACGCGCGCACACCTGGCATGATTCGTTTAAGATAAAATGGCAGGCCATTGGAATGGATGCGTTAATGATTTTGATAGCAGTCGGACATTTTAATCAGGGAAAAATATACGTTTTTACTAGAAATTGGAGGATACTTGATGAGATCTTGAGTCTGGCACAACTAAAACCCCCACTCTTTCCCTGCAAGTACCACCCCCTGACGAGTCTCACACACACACACACACACACACACACACACACACCATGAGGTTCGGGTTGTCACGTCAAGCTCTTTCGACTCATCCTCTATGCCATAAAATGTAATTAATCAGAACAAGGTCCGAGGGGGGCAATCCCCCCCCCCCCTCATCGACTCAATCAGTGATAAAATTGACAAATTACAAATTTGTAAATTACTGACACCTCCCTTCACTTGTCGTGTGCGTGCGTGCGTGCGTGTGTACATGCGCGTACACTGTATATACTTGTATATTGTATGTTAACATTACAATTGACAATATGATTTTTGTCGTTTCCATTTTCCAATATCAAGGTATTTGGTAAAAAACGATTGTGATGTTTGATTCTTCCGATGGGATGCTCTGTGGCAAAGGGGTGGGAGGGATGGAGGGGGAAATGAGATGTGTAGCAAGAGACGCAATATTATGTCCCGCTGAAATGAGATGCTGTGCGAGATGATCTGCGATGGGCAAAGACGTGGACGGCTAATGGAGTTAAGAGCTCTGTCACAGAGCGTGTCACTGCTGCTGATAGGGTGTCTCTCTCACACACACACACACACACACACACGCACACACGCACACACAGCGAGATGGTGTGTCAGTAATGCTGATAGGGTCCTGATATCCGAGCAGGTAATTTGGCTTGTCCTCAACAGCCCCATCATCATCGCCACCGTCATTGTCTGCCTTGGATAAATAGGTGTGTGTGTGTGTGTGTGTGTGTGTGTGTGTGTGTGTGTGTGTGTGTGTGTGTGTGTGTGTGTGTGTGTGAGTGTGAGTGTGAGAGAGAGAGTGATTTTGACATGGCCAGTATAGCTATATGCTACATATGGCAGAGTCAATCCCCCTCACTGGTGTTAGAACAGGCGACATTCTGCTAACATGCATCAGGTAGTTGTCCGCCCTGTATAAATGCACATTGAATTGAGACAGATAAAGCCAGTGTCAGGGCAGTCAGGGATCCGTTCATTGGGGTTGGCTGTATTTGAACGCGTGCAGTCTGGAGGCAGGTGA
>NC_139714.1:5640167-5725167 GCF_964188405.1 Protomyctophum parallelum
GTGTTATGCTTTAGCTATTTAAAAATAGCAGATCTACAAGCTCATATCGCGCCACCGAGTGGCGCGATACGAGCTTGTAGGTCTGCTATTTTTTGAAAAATCAAAGAACGACTGACATTTTTAGAATCTGATCTCAGGTCAGAATGGGTTAATCAGACCAGTGTGTGTCCAGCGGAAACCTTGTATGAATCTGATCTCAGGTCAGAATGGGTTAAAAGTAGGCCTCCCGTACGACACCACCTCCTCCCACACCCATGTCACGGGCCGGCTGCCTATGAGGCTGCATCTTGGGGAGACTGGTCCATCAACCTGGACTTGAATCGCTACATACTGAATTCCGTCTTGTGCGGCCCCCCCCGATCGTCTTAACCCATTCTGAACGGGGACCCCTTTTGGTGTTTTAGGCATTATGTTATACTTTAGCTATTGAAAAATAGCAGATCTACAAGCTCGGTGCCGCGCTACGAGCTTGTAGATCTGAACAACATATTTTCAGATGGGGTTCGGTGGCCAATTACATATCATTTTTGGGGTCCTTGACATGAAATATTGAGCACCGCTGATATAGAAACAGATATTTCAGAAAACTGTCAAGATTGAGAAGATTTTTTTTTTAGAATCGGCCTTAGGTCTAAATGGGTTAATTCAAATCTCACTGAATCCCGATCCATAAAGCCTATATTTGTTTATTGAGGCAGAGGCTGTCTTGTTTTTTCTTAATTGCATTGTTTTACATCCAACATCCTCTTTTTCCTTAATCTCCCGGGGTGATGTGTTTGTTAAAAATTAAATTAGAAAAAGCCCACAAGGCACCCCGGTTCCCACACTCTCTTGATTCTTTCTCTTTTTCCGCTCTCTCTCTCTCTCTCTCTCTTTCTCTGTCTCTCTCTCTCTCTCTCTCTCTCTCTCTCTCTCTCTCTCTCTCTCTCTCTCTCTCTTCTCTGTCTTTCTCATTGTCTCGTAACTGTAATTGCACTTGTTGGTGCAGCTGGGAGGGGAAACCCCAGATGAAGGGCTGGGTTTATGGCATCGCAGTCTGCCTCGCTGCTTCACGTCTGCCTGCACTTCGGAAGAGTTTCTGCTGAAGTGCTTTTGTCAATCAAAAGTTGTTGTTTCTCATCTACTGCTCCTCGGGTTTTGTTCCTGGCCTTTTCAGTCCGACTGTGTCAGGCAAAAAGAGAAAAGGGGGAAAAAAGGCAGCGTTTGGCTGAAGAAGAGGCACATACAAAGAATACACAGAATAGACAAAATGAATAAGTGAGAGCGACTTAAAAAGGGGGATGAATAATTCACGAAAAGCTCAATAAGTCAACCCCACATGCGAGACACACACACACACACACACACACACACACACACACACACACACACACACACACACACACACACACACACACACACACACACACACACACGGTGGCTGTGATGTGGAAGGAAGGTAATGTGGGATTACGTCCCAGTAGAGCTGAATGTGCAGGTGTTCCTCTCCAGAAAATGCCACCTCCGTCGCTCGCTCACTCGCGTTCCCTCGCTTCCTCTCTTATCACACACTCGGGTCGCTGTCTCCTGGCTTCCCATGGCAGTCACACGCACACACACACACGCATGCACGCGCAAGCACACACATGCTCAGAAGGACTATTTGAGGCCATCTAGCTGCTTTGGGAGGAAAGCAAAATCATTAATGTAGCTTATAGGTAGGATCTATTTTGTATATGCACACCATCATAGACTGGTTCTCTCATATTCTTTGCTCCATTCTCTTTTTCAGCCTTTATCTTTGTCGTTCACTTCTCACTCTTGTGCGCATCAAAATGCCTCTCACCTGCAGCGGTGCCTGTCACATGCAAGCTTCCTACACTCTGCCGGTCGGAAACATATGCAGTGTGATTGGTTTTATATGATCTTACCATCCCCCTAAAAAAAAACCAGTTGTGAATTTGTAGGTGCTTTATCGCACACCATTTTTAAATCAAACGTCTGCAGTGAAACGCACAAAAATACGGGGCTTTCGGAGAGCACGGGCGGTGCACAGCAAAGTTCTCCTAGCCTCAAGCAAGTTGAAGTCAAGTTTTTATTATATTAAAACATTATACTGAATGTTTAATATTGTAAAAATGTTCTCATGCAGGGTTGCCTCATGCAGGGTTACTGGTACGGTATAGTCTGGTATAAGTAAAAAAAACTAATTGAATGTACCGTTTAAATTTTACATGATCTTGTGGTTGACAACCGTTTGCTTTGCCTCCTGCTGTATTTGGGTTTGAACTTGCCTATGGTAGGAACATGCAGTATATTATTGTGGGAGTAACTCTTAATGCTTAAGTAAAATGAAGGCACCTCTCCTGGGCTTCAGTACGGTGTTTAAGTCAAGGTCACGAGACAGACTGAAAGAGATGAAAACGAGAGAGACTGAGAGACAGAGAGGGCGAAAGAGACGGATATAGAGAGAGAGAGAGAGAGAGAGAGGGAGAGAAATGTAGGCCAAAAGGCAGATGACCCTGATAGTCCCTCGTCCACACTTTGAGAAACACTCAGAAAGACACACACATATACGGAAAGACACGCATATACAAATGGCACAGAATGAAGGCTGTTTTCAGTAACCCTCTTCCTACCTTTCCTTCCAGCCCAACCTCCAACAAATACCCAGAACGGCCACCGGCACGGCAACGGCACCGCTGCCCCCCCGATGGCCGCGGCCTCCCCCCAACTGAGCAACGGAGTCCTCCAGCCCGTCTCCGGGGGAGGCGCGCACGCCTGTACCTGCACCTGCGGCGCCAACGTCCCGGCGGCGGCGGCGGCGCACGGCGCGAGACCGACCACGGAGCAGCCCCGGCGGCAGCGCCCCACCTCCATGCCCGTCTCCCAGAAGATGCAGAAGAAGCTGAGGTCCAGCCTGTCGGTCAACAGCGACAGCAGCCGACGCAGCAAAGGAAGCTCCACGGGGTCCCAAAGGCCTCCCCTGCCGGAGGGTGAGTAGAGCACCCGCCGCGGCGACCACTTGGCACGGCAATTAGTACACCGTACACGGAAATGTAGAATATGGAGGGGTATTGCACTATAGGAATAATGCCGTGCAAACTACAGTAAGTAGAAACCAGACATGCAAGCGCACACACACACATCCTGCAATATCCTAGACATTCCAAACGCACGGCTGACGCTAACTAACACTCACCGGCTTCTCTCGCTCCTCTCGCTTGCACGCCTGCTTTTGGACACGCATTCATGCCATGTAGTATCGCACCGCGGGAACACTCCGTTGCACAGAAAAGTGCAGTTTAAATTTCCCAGTTTAAAAAAAAACCAGGTGAGCCAGTTTTGTACTCCTCTAGACCGAGACTCCAGAAAGGATCTCGTCCGACCTCATGAGCTATTGACACATTCTTATCTCCTCTCACGTTTTTAATGATGGGAGTGCAAGACGATTTATATTTTTACACCTGAGGTTTTAGTAGTATATTCCTCGAACAACTGTCACCATGCAGGGCAGTCGTGACTTTTGTCAGGTGCAAGTGCAGAGGTGAGTCCGGTAATGAAGGCCATTGGGTGGTCCATTACCATCGGGCTGAAAGGTGTGACCCTCTAACAAGGCCTAGGAGCATGGGGGGCCCATTAAGTGTCACGAGTGGCTCTGAATCGGCCCATCATGGCCCATCGCACCTCTCCATGCCCTTGATGAAAACCCTCCCATCCCCTGCCTTTTATTAACAGGATTCTCTCCCCCCCCCCAACCTCCCATGACTGTAGTGCGAGTGTATTTGTCTTTCTGTGCCAAGCTCATGCGTGTGCCTGTGTGTCTGTTTTATTTTCACTCCTGTACATTGTGCATGAGGCTAGCCCACTCCTGTACATTGTGCATGAGGCTAGCCCACTCCTGTACATTGTGCATGAGGCTAGCCCACAAACTGAGATGAAATGATTGAAAATCCTATTCTGGGTATAGACTGAGACACGCCATAAAACAATAGGAAAAAAAGCAGAGGCCAGTCGGACGGTTTGCTCGAAATTATGCATAGCCTCACCAGTTAACAAGACGGGTGAGGCGAGCAGATACAAGCACACAGCTCATTGTCGGGATGCGTCCGCCAGACATATTCCACTGGTGGCATGTTTTCGACGTCTTAATTGGCCATGGAGAGGGGAGAGAGACAGCACAGAAGAATAGAAACAAAACAACAGCAGCAGTCCAATAAGTCTGCCTCATTATAGCTTTGTTGCTTTTTTTTTGCAGATGCAAGGCCTTCCTTCCGCAAATCAATATGTTCGCTCTCAAGTACTTATTTCCCCCCGGAAAACAGCCAAGCTGTTGTGTTTGAATGTTTACATGGATTAACATAATCTGTTTGCCTGTGAAATTAGCCTCCTAAACAGCATCCCCCCCCCCCCTCCCACCACCACCCTTCCACTCAACACAGGAAATAAAAGGCGCCAGCTAGCGAGCCCCCCCTTCCCACCCTATATGCACGTTTCTTGGCACACGTTCCAATCTGCGATAACACTGCTGCCGAGTCATTTCCCCTGTATTGCTTGTGTTTAGCGGCTTGGGGTCGGTGGTCTTGGCTCTTTGATGATTCTGTTTGTGTGTGTGCCTGTGTATTTTTGTATGTGTGTAATCAATTAAGGTCTCTGAGCTCCTTTAGCTTCATTTAGGGACTATTAGGGGAACGCTCGTCGCTTTGTAGAGGCATTATACAGTAGCTGTGCGTGTGCGTGTGTGTGTGTGCACGTGCCCTATCAGTATTCTTCGTAGACAGGCTTGTTGTAAACTCACAGTTCCACTACCTAGTCATGTGCCCCCTCTCCATTTATACTCACGTGGGGTCACCATGGCTTTAACCAAATTAACCATTCAATTAAGATTAACATAATAAACTCTTTCAAGTTGTCTGTCTCTATTTCTCTATCCATCTCTCTCTGGCTTTCTCTATCCATCTCTCCTGCTCTCTCTGTCCGTCTTCCTCTCTCGGTCTCTCTCCCTGTTTGAGTTTGAATGCTTTTGCACAGCTTGCCGCTCTGAGGCCCATCCTGCTTGTTTTGTGTCAAGCACGCCGCCGGCTCTCAACGTCTCTCCACGTGTAGCTTCCCAGAGACACCTCCAGAGTGTTTCCCTCCGTGGCACACGGTCTGCTGTGCTTAATTCTGCTTATTTTATTGGCCCCGCTACCGATTCCCGGCGTCAAATCTCACCGCCCGACCAAGGTGACGAGACGGACCAGCGGCGCCGCTGGTCCGTCTCGTCCGTCTTTCTGTCCATCCGTCTGTCCGGCCCCTTTCCCGTGTCGCGCTTCATGGACATGCGCATGGCGTCCAGCTCTCCTGCGTACAAGACAAGTACACGATCCGCTCCCCCTCCCACCAGCAGGGCTCTCCAACATTCAGACTAATCGCCGCTGTTGAATTATACATCCAAGTGAATAGCAGAGCTGGCCCTGCCTATGAACAGTGTTTATACGACATTCACAGTCTGCTGTTGTGTTCTGATGACTGCTGGCATGGCTATACCCCGTGGACCCGTCAAAGATTGTTACTTTGACGTTTTTTTTCCCACCCATACCCGGGGCCCAGCAATGGCCCGGATCTTTTATGTTGTCTTCATATCGTTTTTCAGCCAGTTAAAAAAGCATTTTGAGCTATATTGTTTTATATAGTATTGGATACATTTATTTACTTTCTTTGGTGTGCGCTCTTACCGGGTGAGCCCTGAGTTACTTACTCAAACAATAGCCGATCTACAAGCTCACGGCATACACACACACACACAAATCTGTGCATAGGAGGCTCTAGCGCCCCTCAAAAAAGGGCTTAATACAATACATTATAGGGCCAGACTCATTTCATGTTCCACACGCTTCCGCACACTTCTGGTCAACTTCTGCAGCCGAAAGCACAGGCAAAAAAATAAGAAACTCTTGCTGTGCTTTGATTAATCAAACATGAGCATCCAGCCGTCTTCTTCAGCATGTCCTCCTCTCTCTGCACCCCCCCCCCCCCCCCCCCACCTCTCTCTCCCCTCCCCCCCCCCCCCTCCTCCCTTTCGCCTTTCCCTTCAACCCAATCAGTAACGGCCCCTTCTGACAGCTCAAGTTGGGCTGATGAAAGTTATGCAAATGCTGCCTGTTTGTAAAGCTATTTTTCCCGCATGCATCCACTCCACATCGTGTCTGTTTAACACACCAAAGTAGCGGCGCTAGCTGGCTTCGGGAAAAAATAAAAAAATAAAAAAAATAACAGGTAGATTGCTGAGGGAGAGAAGGGTTCTGATCAGTTGTATTTAATGGAGCTGTACAAGGCCGATGCAGTACTCGCATAAACCAATGATACATGTCATGTACACAAATGTAACTCTGTATGTCTCACTTGGACTGCATATGTACGGCCGCAACTATTGATTGCAACTTTTGATTATTTTTGGTTATTTTTCTTGTTGGTAATAATCAAGAAGCGCCTATTTTCTCAAACAAACAAATCATTAATTTTTTTACTTTCCCATGATTGATTACATTGATTAGTTTGATTAACGGTTGCATGGATTTCAGGAACCTCCTGCAGGGTTTTGTGGGGCCAACGATATACAGCAGTAGTTTAATTACCAGTAGTGTTTAGTCTCCTCTTTTCTAGTGAGCATTTTATCATCTGTGGTTTGATATCAATTCTGTTTTTAACCCATTCTGACCGGGCACCCATTTTGGTGTCAGCATCATGTTATGCTTTAGCTATTTAAAAAATAGCAGATCTACAAGCTCATAGCGCGCCACCGAGTGGCGCGCTACGAGCTTGTAGGTCTGCTATTTTTGAAAGATCGAAGAACGACTGACATTTTTAGAATCTGATCTCAGGTCAGAATGGGTTAATCAGACCAGTGTGTGTCCAGTGGAAACCTCGTATGAATCTGATCTCAGGTCAGAATGGGTTAAGTATGCACACGCATATTTATTTGTTTGTGCATGTGCTTAATACGTGAAGAGTTTCTTTCTGCAGTGAGGTCTCACCGTTTTTAACAAAGTGACACCTTATGAGATGATAGATAGTACAGCATCAAACCAGATAGTGATTTAACCCATTCTGACCTGAGATCAGATTCATACCAGGTTTCCTCTGGACAACACACTGGTCTGATTAACCCATTCTGACCTGAGATCAGATTCTAAAAATGTCAGTCGTTCTTCGATTTTTCAAAAAATAGCAGACCTACAAGCTCGTATCGCGCCACTCGGTGGCGCGATATGAGCTTGTAGATCTGCTATTTTTCAATAGCTAAAGCATGACATGATGCTAACACCAAAATGGGTGCCCGGTCAGAATGGGTTAACAAAGTGACACCTTATGAGATGATAGATAGTACAGCATCAAACCAGATAGTGATTTAAAAAAAAAAAAAGCTGCAATCCATAACTCTTATGTCTAATTTCTTTCAAGAGCTTCAGGCAGCACAACTAGCCAACCAGTAAACTGACAACAATGTCTAAAAGACCAGATTCTACAAAATGTCTTCTAAATCACGACAGTTTTCTGAAAAACCTATGTTTCTATATCAGTGATACTCAACATTTTCATTCAAGAACCCCCAGAATGATAATGTATTCATTCAATCAAGTTCTATATTGCAGCCTCTAAAGGACAGTATAGTGAACAAGTACTTATATAATTATTATACATAAAATTAAAAATCTCATAAGAACGGAACTCTACATATAAATGCAACCCTGCATGGCAATGGATAACAGCTTCAAAACAAGAACAAAGAGGGGGATTTATCCTGTGTTTTGTTTTTTTCATGGTTTTGAGAATGCATTTTGAATGCAACATGCGCCTAATCACAAATAATTCGGCCATTAAATGCCCTGGTGATTTGAATGGTTAATAGCCCCATTGGTAATTTAGCGAGGACCTCTTTGTGGGCGTGGAGACAACAGGAGTGCTCGGGCCTAGCAGACACATAAGAGGGTCTAGATGGAGGTTAGATGTTAATCAGCAAAGCGTGCGTCGCCGGGCATTAGCGCGCCAATTTACCAGGACGCCGCTAATCACCTTTAGGTGATCAAGCCGGCCAGGTTGCATGATAATGGCACAATTACTTAACAGTCCGCTAATCAAAGCAGCAGGGGTGGAATTCATTTCTTTGAATTTTCCCCTGATTCTGCCAACCATCCAACCTGGATGGATATGGCCCTCAACCCTTTTCTTTCCACATGCCTCCCTTTGTTCCTTCCAGTTACCTTGACCTATGCCAATCCATGCTTACATGCTTATAGTTACCTTGACCTATGCCAATCCATGCTTACATGCTTATAGTTACCTTGACCTATGCCAATCCATGCTTACATGTGCGCTTTTCTTACTGAATCAAAGTGTTGTGTGCACCGTCCGTCATTGTCGTTTTCTATTGTCCATGTTGTGATTTTGGTCAATTCTGGTTTAGTTGAAGTTGGTTTCCACTTTCCAGATTGGGTTTGCTCATTTCTGGTTAGTTTTTATTATTTTTATTTTTATTTTTTTGCAATAGGTTTTAGACGGGCGCCAGATTTAATAGTTCAGAGAAGTCATTACAAAGGCAATTGACTCAGTCATGTAAACATCCCTCAATCAGACATGTTTTTTCTTCTTTTGACTAAATTGATCATTTTATGCCTATAATTTTTTATTTTATATAATTGTTTCACACCTAGTTTTACTTTTGAATTTTAATTAATACCCTTGGTGTGCACACACTCCTCTGCACACATTTCGGTCAAAGATCTTTCCCAACAACCAACCCATCAATGTAATCAAGTGACGCACAGTCATTTTGAGCATTTCAAACAATAGTGACATTTGCTGTAATCACCTTGAGTTAGACCCCCCTCCCATCACCCCACCCCTCCGCAGATTAGACAACTGCAGACTTTCGAATCAGACTTTATGTACCATGACCTGTCGCTGCTTTCTTCCGCCCTTAATGGTCATCATTTTTTCTCTTTTCTGGCATGGTTTTTACACCCCATTTCTTTCACTTTTTAACTGCTTGTTAATGTTTTCATTAACTTTGTACGATTTCTGTACCCCAAAGTCACTTTCTTTCAAGTCAATTTTTTATTATGTAATTATTTATTACAATATATTTTACTTATTTTTTCATGCTTTTTTTATAACCTGTATAAACCCTGTATTGTTGTCTGGGTGGTTAACGATTTATCTTTCTTTCACATCTTTGATGTCCGGCGGGTGGGGGGGGGATTCGGGGTGGAATCAGATTGCTGCGTCCACTGCATCCTGGCCTGCCTGTTCTGCGAGTTCCTGACTCTGTGCAACATGGTGGTGACACAGGCCTCCTGTGGCACCTGCACGTCGGAGGGCTGCTGCTGCTGCTGCGCGGCCGACGACCTGGGCGACGACTGCAACTGCCCCTGCGACGACATGGACTGTGGCATCATGGACGCGTGCTGCGAGTCCTCCGACTGCCTGGAGATCTGCATGGAGTGCTGCGGCATCTGCTTCCCCACATAGGGAGGTTCTCCCCCACCGCCGCCGCCGCCGCCCTGCTGGAATGATGCAACGACAGTGGGTGCTTGTTTGATAACCAGGAGTTTGTTTGGACCCTGCCAGGATTTTTTTGTTTTTGTTTTAACCAGACCTGGAAACGAACGGAAGGACGGAGTTTGGTGTGATTGAACGAGCGGAAATCTGTGCCGCTGTTGATCGAGTACAATGGCGTGTGTGTGTGTGTGTGTGGTTATATTGTGTCGTGTGTATGTGTGTGAATTTGTGTGTGTGTGCAATAAAGCCTACTCGGAAAGATCTGTTAACACGCACTGTGCCTCTCCGACAAAGTCTGGCTTCACAGGGGCCTTGAAAAACCTTTGATAAAGTAAAAAAGAAGAAGAAAAAGTTCAGTTAAAGTATACCGCATAGTATAAACCTGTTATATGAACATTTCATTTTAGTGTTGTATGTTTTTCATGTTGACAAGTATGCTAACCGATGCTTAAAGTTATTATAATCGAATGCCTTAAAGATGGCTCTTATTGCTATACTATTTCAGGAATAATGTTCAAGACAGTTAAATCTGTGTCCCTTGGCTGTCAATATTCATACACTCAATAGCAGTATTAATTAGGGCTGCAACTATTGTTTATTCTCTTGGTGATTATTCTATTGATTTCTTTTTCAATTAATATTTTATTTAAATGTTTTTTTTTTAAATAATCGATGAAATCGATTAGTTCTATTAACTGTTGCACCCCTAGTATAATTATTGATACTCATTAGATTGTTTTCGTTATGTTGATGCTCTTCACTTTAGAGCCCAACCAATACTGGACTGTAAAAATTGTGAACTTCACTGGGAATTTAATCATTATCGTTATAGTGTACATTGAAACAAAAGAAAAAAAAAAAAAACTTTCTAAATTACCCCAAGCATCATTTTCAGTGTCAACTAAGCTAGAAAATATTTCATATCGTTATATATCAGACAAAATATACACCGATACCAATAGTATCTGTGATAGGCCAATGTCGTCCGAAAGAATCGCCCGGTTTCTACTTAAAATACTGGTGTTTCATTTTCATTTCGTACTGTATTACACTGTACACACGTTTTAATGTGGGCGTTCACACTTTCTCTCATACTGTAGCTGTGCAACAATCGTCTACTGTAGCTTTGCAGAGCCGCAACGGGACCACGTGAAACGTCTAATCAGAAAGCGCTGATTTCAGGGCTGCAACTATCAATTATTTTCTAAGCGATTATTCTATCGATTACTTTTCACGATTACGATTAATCCAATAATCGGGTAGTAGTTTTCTTTTTATCATTTCTTTTTATCAATGAATCAACACAGATTAAAAAAATTTAATGAATCGATTAACTACCCACCACCACCCTTTTAAATTCATTGTACAACATTGTTGCGCAAAATGCAAGCTCACGCCTCACAGTGCAAGTTTGTAGATTTGGATACTTTCTCTATTAACTACCCGCCAGGACCTGCCCTTTGACGTAGATCTACATCATTTCAAATGTCTGGCCGGCCGCCATTGGCGTAGATTCACAGCAAATGGTCTTTTATAGTGTTTATGATCGATCGAGTCGTGATGCTACTTACATTGGCATTGAGTTGCTAGGTGATGATGTCAACAGCAGTGGAGCGCGCCATCTTCGATTGCCTTTATCTCCAATTCCTTGTCCCAGATGGCATTTCTGGTCAAAACGAGCTTTATTCGACGGCCGATAGCCAACGCTGTAATCGTTGCGGTAGTCCTTTCTCATCGTCCAGCGGGATATCAACATCTGGTCCGACAACACACACACAGTGAAAGTAACATTTGTAACATCCGGTCGCGGGTTTTGGCTCTTTAAATTAAGGTTAAAACTGGGGAAAATCATTGGCAGTATGAGGTGAATTAATTAATTAATCCTGGTGGTTAATGTGTTTATATACCATATATAGATATATATATATAGTATATATACTTTTTTCTAATTGATTGTTTCAATTACATGTTGAAGCCCTACTGACATCTGTAACTTTCTGAAAACCAAATGTCTAACACATTCCAGTTCCTGATGCTTGGTCAGGACACCTGGACATCACTGGAACAACTCAGGTGTCTACCGTCAGTGTAGTCTGAGTCATGTGACTAATGACAGAATGCGAACACTATTGAGAACAAATCGATAATTCAATATATGACAACTTGCGTCGAAATATCAGCTGTAGAGAAGCTCCCTGTTTTTTAGGGATAGAGACGAGTTTGGAATTCCACTTTTTACTGATGAATCTGCACAGACTTGCTGCGGAGTTGACACGTTTGTTGTCGTATGTCTGAAATGTCACTCAGCTAACCTCAGAAAAGCACCTGAAATCCAGCTTCACATTCCAGCAGTATTGGTTAAGACTGGCAGCCCAAATCAGGTTATTGATCATCAATCCAGCTAGGCTTTCTAACTATGTGTCTCGGTGTGGATACTTGGGCACTGAAGCCTGACTTGTACTATAGTGTCAGTTGCATAAATTAGTCAATCTACCAGCACAGTAAGCTTGTAGATCAGCTATTTTTGTCGAGTGTACGCGTACGACATTAAACATTCTTCACACCTGAATGTTGCTACATAGTTACCACAGCAACCAAAACTTATCATACAATGTCCAAATAGAAGATCTGATCTGATCACTAACAGTCTGGCTAGTCAGTCCTAAAGATCAGATTTGAGAAACAATTTGGATTTGCCTGGCAGTCTGAACAAAGATTTTAGGAGCCTTGGAAATACTGGAAATGCAGTGGAGATACTGATTTTTATTTAACATTTTCTTACTTTGCGTTTTAACTGCACAATCCTGACACATTAAGAAACAGTTTTTATGTTTTTTTCCTCCAATTTGAACTATTACGCTTTGTCAGTACATAATGGTACAAGTCCTCTCTGTGATGCTGTTTTACATACAATGTGTCTTTGATACTGGTAATGTATGACTTGTTGAAACTGCACTCTCTGCTGAAGACCGCGATAAGGAATTACGGAGCACGGTGACCCTGCTAACCGTTTAAGCGGCTTTCGGGTATCAAGCCCAGTGAGTTGGAATACAAAAAAGGAATCATGAACTGTCGAGTTCAAGTGGTAAACTAATGCAGGGTAAAGGCAGTTTTCTTCTCATTTCCCCCCCTTTCCTTAATTCTGTGTATCTCTAGATGAGTTTGTGGTGAATCACCCAAGCCTGAGTGGAGTCATTTCGTTCTGTCCGGGAGATCCACTTTGATGTTGCTCGAGTGATGCTACTTAATACGGGGGCCCTCATTAGCACCGCTTGCTAAATGGCAACACGCACACAAAAAAAAGAAGAAGGCCCTTCATGCCGTCAAAGATAATGTGCTGTCAAATGTGTGCCTCATTTTAATGGTGCGTTGTTATTCTCGGAAAGGCAGTTTGATGGTCAACTCTGTAGAACAGATAACATGCAAGAAATTAAACCTCCTCCTCGTTAATGATTAACTCAAACCATAAGTTTGTTACAGGCTATAGAGTGAAAGGGGGGGGAAATATATATACATAATGTGAAAAATACAACAGTGGTTCTCTGCTCCGGCCATGGGGACCACATACTGCTGCTAACTTGTCCTCCATATTGTACACATGGGTACACACATGTACTGTAAGGGTCCATTTGGTTCCTAACTATCAATCATTTAGCTGAGGACACCCTGGAACCCCTGCAAGGACACCTTGGCGCCCCAGAATCCCGACCTCTTGTTGAGAACCAGTGCCTTATTAGACAGCTCGTAAGAGAACCCAGCAGCAGTGCATTGTGGTCCCCAGGACTGTAGACGGGAAGGACTGAACCTTACCAGACAGTGTAAAACACGTAGCTAGCTCTCCTTTCATACTGTGTTGTTGTATTGTCTATATATGCTGTCTGTACTTGACCTGATCTCACCAGATATGCAAAAGTCCCTTTTTTTTTTTAAATAAACATTACGAAAAATGTAATTATCAAATTGTTTGAATGGTTTGAATGTATATTCCCAGCGTACTGCACAGTAAATGTCTTGCCATATGTCTATGGTTATGTGAGGCCAGCAACAGTAGCACAGCATAACCAATATATCCAGGAAACCTAGGTGTGTTCCCAGCGTCTCATGTTCACAGATGTTTTTCCAGGGTGCTGTGTTCATCTGTGATCCCAGAGCCAAATTCAATACCCCAAATCTTGGCCACTTGCTCACACACTCTATCACTCCAGCATGCCGGTGTTATCGTGACATTGATATATATTTGACCTTCTTGTGGACTTCACACAACTTTCATGGAGGTCTTTTAAATACATGGCCTAAATACCACCAGGTTGAAATCTGCTAATAAACAAACCGCAACGATATACATTCAGACACGGACATTATGTGATTGTCTACAGCTCTACACGATTGTGACATATTTCAGCAGGTCACCAATTTGTGTCCCAGAGTCCACCCTATACCGTAAGCATACCCTATTAGGACCCTGGTAACACCGGAATGACCCAGAGGTGTGCATAGTTGAGCCGCATCATCCAGCGCCCTGTGACCGCGCTGTCCTGAATGAATGTTCTTGATTGAATTGGTATGAACGGTCAGCATGCCATCAGTGTCATCCTTCTATAATGAATAGTGCAGAATGTCATGTTCGGCGCCAGTACCGTGGCTACATCCACTGCTCCTGCCTCTCATTAGGGAGCGTGCTCACGTAGCGGATTCGCGCCACGCTGCTAACACGGCCAGCGTTACTCGGCGAGGTCAGCGGGGGAGCAGGGCCCCCCCGCCGGCCGGACCGCCGCTCCGACCTCTGACCGACACCACCCCCTGTTAACCCTTCAATTAACCTCCGTGCCGGCCCCCCTGCTGAGCGACAAAGACACCCCACTACCCCTGCCTTTTCTTTCCTTTATTTCATTTTCTTCTTGCATACTGTACCTCCCTGGAAATCACCATCATATTTCACTAATGCATTCGGAAAGAAAGATCTATCTATCTATCTATCTATCTATCTATCTATCTATCTATCTATCTATCTATCTATCTATCTATCTATCTATCTATCTATCTATCTATCTATCTATCTATCTATCTATCTATCTATCTATCTATCTATCTATCTATCTATCTAATCCAGGCATCTAAAAAAAAAACCTCTCCCGCCCTTCACTCGTTTCCACTTTTGACGGAACAAGTGGCAGAGAGGGCAGAGGATATGAAGAGCGTGCAGTGACCTTTTCACAAAGTCATCCACCTTTCCAGTCCCCCTCTAATCAATGCCCCTCCGCTCCGTGCCCCGCTGTGAGGCGGATTGTAATGTCACAATTAGAGATGGCTCCATTGTTTCTGTTTGCCGTCTGAGGAGTGGGGGGGTGGGGGAAGAGGGCTCCAGTGGGCTAGGAGTGTTGAGTCTGTCGACAAATACTATGTCGACTACCCTTTTCCACTGGCGAAAAACTAAATGAAAACTACGCTACGATGATTAAAAGTAAGGCTAAATATATTGACAATTTCGTCAACAAAAACTAGACTAAAATGTTAGGAAGGAACTAGTGGACAAGAGATCCAGATGTTAGGAAGGAACTAGTGGACAAGAGATCCAGTATTATTAAGTCATTTTACACTTGTTTGCATTCTGAAAATAGCAGATCTACAAGCTTGTAGGTCGGCAAGTGTAAAATCACTCATTACGATGGCATCAACGCCCGCCAAAATACATTATAGTCGACAAAATCAACTGTAGATTTAGTCGAGTTGAGTAAATGAGTTGAGTAAAACAAGACTAACACTAAAACGTTCCAAAACGTTCCAAAATAAAATAATGCTGTCAAAATCAACACTGGCATTTTCCCAAATTTATAATAAAAAAAAATATATATATTTCGATGTGATTTGTTTTTTGCTATAGACTGTACAATGTGGTATAAGTGGGCAAATCAGTCATGCGCCGTGTTACCGGGGCCAATGTTCGTCGGACTCGGTCTGTCCTTCCGTCTGTCCGTCCCCAACTCCTTGCTTCATCTCTCTCACACCTATATCCTTCACTCCAACTCGACCGCATGCAGCCGGGTGAGATGGAAGTAGCTGTCTCTCTTTCTCTCGCTGTGGAAAATAAATGTCTATCCTGCCCTCGGCCACGGTAACAAATTACAGCTTTTGCCGTCTCTTCATATGGAAAAAAATAAATGCCAGACAGATCGGGGGGTTTACTTTAATGGTGTTTTCCTTGTCTCACTTTCACATTGAAGGTAGACCGTAGAGGTGTATGTTGATAAGGTGTATGCTATGATTATGCCTAATGTGAGTAATTAGACAGGACAAGAGGGGCATTTGGTATTATACAGCAGGAGTTCTCTTCTTGCTCCAGAATGGAACATAAGTGTTGAGTGATAATGTAAATGTACACTAGTGTTTGTGCAAGCCTTTATTTCCCTGTGCCAAACAGGATGCACATTAGTTGTAATTGGCTGGCAGTGACGATGTGTTGGATCGTCTATCACGAGTTGCATTTGGCAGCACTATACTGTACTGTACTGTATCTGTTGTGAGCTATTGTACGTGTATTGCAATTATATGCCCACTGTTGTGGCGCTATGTGAAAATGACATGCATTATCTTATTATGGCATGCACATGTATGTACACTGCAGCTCTACTATAAGAGGCCCATTAGCCATATGTAGGTAACTGGATCCTGTCATTTAAAAATGTCTCTTTCCGACATCTGATATTTCATTTTTGTACAAATTACACAGTGGAACACAATTAGAACATGAACTAAACCTGTCTCAAGTAGATACGTTAGACAGGTCAGTAGAGCGTTACATTCATCATATTGTACTTCTTTTCATTCAATGTACAGAAGGGATTGAACTAAACATCCAGTTAAACAAATATTCCTCCAAGGAACAGGTCATGTGTTGTAGTTGACAATACTGAAGAGAAAGTAATACTGCAAACAGACAGTTCAGTCTGATGTAATCTTTTTCTTTTCTTTTTTTTTTTGCCCAAGGCACATTTTAACTCATTCTATGCCTAGGGCGACATTGGTATAGAATGGACGACCTTTTATAAAAGTCCCAGATCGCCAAGGACGAACCCTTAGTTTATAATGCATCCAGCATCGCTAAATCCCTCTGGCGAGTACCCCGGAAATGATTGCTTGTTACTTCCGGCTCTCTTACCAAATACTGTACTTTCTTCTTTTTGTTTTCTTTTTTTTTGTTTACTTTACTGGAGTATTTCAAATTTCTGTACATTTACTTCTACTCCACTATAATTATTTGAAAACTTACTATAGTTACTACTATTCTATAGTTAATTTGTAGATTTTGATTATTATTACAAAATATACATCAACCACTTCAGTCCTACAATACCTGTTGGCCATTTCAAAATAGCCGATCTACAAGCTCACAATGCGTCGCAACGTGACACATTGTGAGCTTTGGCCATTTCCAAAATATTTTTGTAGTACATTTGAAAACTTGTGAAATGGGACCTTCTGCATAATGAGTACTTTATGATTCTGGTACTTTAACCCATTCTGACCTGAGATCAGATTCATACGAGGTTTCCGCCGGACACACTGGTCTGATGAACCCATTCTGACCTGAGATCAGATTCTAAAAATGTCAATCGCTCTTCGATTTTTCAAAAATAGCAGACCTACAAGCTCGTATCGCGCCACTCGGTGGCGCGATATGAGCTTGTAGATCTGCTATTTTTCAATAGATAAAGCATAACATGATGCCAACACCAAAATGGGTGCCCGGTCAGAATGGGTTAAGTACATACTGATGCCCGTACGTTTGTCCTTTTACCCAATTACGTTTTGAATTCCATTCTCTTAACAGAGTATTTGTACATTGATTATTTGACACTTTTCAAAATAAATTGTGAGTACTTCTTCCACCACTGAGTCGGCGCTCATAGCAACACTTAAAAATCTACCCATGATTCATCACTCTTGTCCTGCAGTGAATAGTGGTGCCAAGCAGGAAGACTCCGGGGCTCGCCAAACACACATCTGTATATACAATGCAACCACAATGTCCTCTTCACTCCCCTTCACTCGTGTCAAAGTTTGAAAAGACCTGACCTCTCTGTTTAGACTTGTGGGATGCCGTTAAAATACGATGAGAAGATCTTTCGGAAAGGCCACGTCGGGAAAGAAAGAAGGGCAGGGGGAAAAAGAGCAGAAGAGGGGAGTTCAAGTAATGTCACTTTCAATGAATCTGCTCGGGTAGAGGTCCCATTAGCCTTCTCAAATTGGGCCTGGTTTACAATGCAAATAGGCTCGTTACCTGAGGACTCTAATTGACTCTGACAAGAGGGCTGGAGCAGCCAGCCTACCTACCTAGGCCAGGCCGTTGTTTGTTTTTCTTATTATTTCACCCTTGCCAAGCAGGCTCCTCTGCCAAGCCGATAATCATGGTGATGGGCAAAAATAGGGGGAACGGTGGCAGAATGCTTATGGGAGGAGATGCGAGACGAATGGTTTTGTATAAAAGTTCCAGCCAGGAGGAAGCTGAACTGTGCTTGTCTCTCAAATATGAATTGTGAATTGCTTTTATCGTTTTGTCTTTATTTAGATAGTAGAGTGTATATAGAATGAAACGGTAAACCCATGGCAGTGAGAGGAGAGAAATGCAGGACATGATGGCAGTTGGATTCTAACTCACATGGAACATAATGGTCTCTAGCGCACAGGTGACAATGAAGAGTAAAAAAAAGCAATTTAAATTCAATTCATAAGATTAATATACCAGTTTAATCACTTTGAACCTGACATAAAATATTAGCAGAACACATTGTTGACCGGAATAATAATACATTCCCAATAAAAGATGCAGGCTACGAGAGAACGAGTCACGCTTTTATTGTTATTCTTCCGGTTTGAGGGAAAGGAATTTCCAGATTGAGGGTTCCTGCCTGATGACTACAAAACAATGACTACAACATGACATAACGATATCACCTGCTCCCGACCGGATCACACAGCAATTTAGTAACACAGACCAGGCTTTCCTCCGAGGTCAAAAACCTGCAGGTGACACGAAGTTAGAAGCCAGAGCTAGGTTATGGTCATTGCATGGAAAAGTTTGGATTTTATTATATTATTTATCCACTGTCTTTACAGTAGTAGTAAAAAGGCTTTCAAAGGCTTATTTCCCCCCCCTCAGTGATCATCACCTCAAAAAGCTGTCTTGCTCATCAGTCGTAACCTGAATGAGGTATAGAGTGCCAAGGTCCTGGCGTCACTCGCTCATCTCCTGGTTCTCTATGGAGAATAACATTGTGCCATCTTAAAATAGTCTCAAATAAGAATTGTGGTCCAAAAATAAACAAACTGTCTCGTCGGGGAGGTGCCTCTATCGTTTACGACAGTCAGTCACTCATATTTAATACGGTCAGTTGATTCTTCATATCCATATTAGTGAAACGGCCGGGATGATTTGTTTATTTTGTTCTTATGAGGCGCTCTAAGATCACCCTATGGGGATTATAAATAAAAATTACACTAACCTGTGGACTTTGGTGCTCTATTCGACGATTGACATCGATGGAAGCACATGAAGTGATGAGATGCAAGGGCTTTCCAGGAGATATATTTGTGGTCTTTGCAGCACTCTGTTCATTGTAAATGTGCTCATGTCTTAAATATTTAAAGACCCCCCCCCCCCCCCCCTTTCACCAAAGCCTTGCTTCGCTACAAGACCCGCCGATTTGAATCTAATCTCCACGCTACCTGGAGGCTTGGTGGTGAGATCATGAGACGGACACTTACCTATACAAAAAAATTATAATAATAATGAATAAAATCGACTGGAGGGGTCCCGATGAGGTTAAGTCTCTCCTATGGCGCACCTCTGGCCAGAGAGAGAAGACTGTCTCCGACAAAACATTTTGCCTATGAGCAAAAGAAGAATGAACAGAGATGAAACTAAACATTGAGGTGTTTTTATTGCAGTCTCTTATGAGACACAGGCCCATTTTATCATGCACATTAGTGAGGACCAATTATATGAATATATACGTTGAATAGTCGATGAAATCGTCCTTTAAGTTGTTAAATGAGATGCTGGCCTTCTGTCCATGTCTGATGCTGACAATGCTCACATGTCGGCTTTCATTATGCCATGTATGCATTTTGAGTGTGTAAAACAAATATAAGATATAAGGGGTTAAGGACACCTTAAACTCCCTTAAGTAAGACATCAGCCTATAAATTTGTATACTTTGAAATTGTCTGCATTACCTGCGTGTCTCGCTGCTGGAGAGCCGGCGGACCGTGGGAGAGGCAAATTGAGAGGGACGTGAGCACCGGGTGATGCCTGTTTATTTGCTTGTACAACGCTCCGTGAGCTATAAATTGGATGTCACCCTTGTTCCATGTCATCTTGCTGACGCAGACGCGCTCTGATCTCTTGCGCGGCGCCTTTGATTGTTTGTTCTTTACGCCGCTTAAACGGATGCGGGCCCGAGCCGGCCTCCGGTCATCGGACATCTCGGCAGTGATTGACAGGTTGTTTTGTACTGGGACGGTTGTTCTATTATTGTTTATTGGAGCGTTTATACGTCCGCACGGCGCTGTCAGGGGATGCATCATGTTGACAGAATATTTTCTGTTGGATATGAACTATATGACACCTGGACTTTGCCGTTACTACAAAACCTTGTCCTTTGAGGTTTAATTAGTAGAGAATAGAGAGAATGAATTGCTATTGTGGAGAAATTGTCTCGCTTTCTGTCAAATAAAATGTAGTTTCCTCAAGCACACAGGCCAGGTATGATTTACAGACCAGGTTATTAGCGCAGCGAGCTTGTTTACGAAGCGTTTTGAAGAGTCTCCCACAGAGGGGGGAAAAAAAGCTCTTCTCTATTGCAAAATTGTGATTTTGATTAATTCTCCAGTGAACTGCACAGCACAAGAACGGTGAAATGGCTAGGTTGCTCCCTATAGTGCTTCGTTAACTGTACACAGCTGTTTGTTGTTCTGAATCCTTTTTTTTTTTATACTGACACGACTTATCATAACGTATTTCTGAGTCACAGCTTAGAAAGACCACACATTATTGACCTGACTGAGCGTTCTGTAAACCGGAACGGCCACAATGTTTGGTAAAGACACATTTGTGTGCGTGCGCGCGTGTGTGTGTGTGTGTGTGTGTGTGTGTGTGTGTGTGTGTGTGTGTGTGTGTGTGTGTGTGTGTGTGTGTGTGTGGGGGCCCAAAATAAAACAGGCGAGCCACTCGTCCCAGACTGGGAGCTTAGAAAGAAAGACTTCCCGTCTTCCATGCAGAAAGGAAATGCGGATCGAGGTCTTAATAACACCAGCCGCTGTGGCAGATACATATACCCGACTCAACTTTCCGCTTGGAGCAGCCTCTTCACATTGAGTTAACATGACTGACAGGCAAAGCCCCGTACACACACACAAACACATACAAAATCAGAGTTGCACACACACACACACACACACACACACACACACACACACACACACACACACACACACACACACACAAACACGCTGGCATAAATACAGTACACTTGCATGCCCACACACAGTACACACACGAGTGCACAAACAGCCGCACGCACACTTGCACACAAATATGTTAAAAAATAAACACAGTTGTGACTGAGCACACGTTACACACTCTCACACACACACACACACACACACACACACACACACACAGTTTCACACAAACATGCTATAATGTATAATACTAGTGACTTCACATAAACAAGTGTGCCCACACATTTGGTACAGAAAATGATTGGCTCATACACACAATCTAAGTGCACGCACACAAAGATATTAAGTCAGAATGCACACGAACCACTCTTCTCTGCAGGCAATAAACGGGTTCATGCTTTTGTTGTTGGAAACAAAGAAATGCATTTTTGCATTTTCTTTCGTCATTGCATTTGATTGATTTCCTACAAACGCACACATGTGCACACACACACACTCACGCACACACACACACATTTGCATTACTGTACACTTCATCATGACATCAACATTTTTGCACAGCGGTTTTGTACATCTGTTGTTTTTGGTGCATGACAGCAGCACACAAAGTATGAATCCAAATCTAAACATCTAAATGCCTAACCCCAATTAAAATATTTCACTAATTGTGAACCCAACTCCACAATTCTTACACATAAAACAACAATTTCTTGTGTGAGGAGTCGGACCAGGAAATTGCCCTCACAATGGGGACATTTTGGCCCTCACAAGTATAGCATATAGTCTGACACACACACACACACACACACACACACACACACACAGTGTGCCGGTAACATCTCCATGTGCTTGTTTGTTTGTCTGTCAGCCCTTAATTGTCCCATCTGTTTTCCAATAAACACATCTCCGCTTGTATCTCTGTTTGCTCTCCGCTCAGTTGCAAGGTGCAGCCGCGGTGACAGTTTGTTTATGGTGCTGATGTGGAGGAACAGAGGGCAGGTAACCAGGAAGCAGCAGTGTTGTGTTGTCGTTGCCACGTCGTCGGGGAATTCGGGGGAGAGGGGCAGTTTACGAGTGTGTATCGACGACACCTGCTCACTTCGTCACCTGGGAGAGAATTTTTTTTAGTGTAAATTGACATGTACTGTAGTCGTTTACGACTGATATTAAGTTTGTTAGGTGGTGCACTGTCTCGCAAACCAGGCAGGTATAGGATTTGTTTCATTTGCAGCACTAAGTAAAGATATGAACTCGATGCACAGTCAAGGCAGCATGCCATATCATATACAAATACATAACAATAACTAGAAAACTGTACTAGAAAGGATCTAGTAATCTAATCATAATCATAATCTCTGCCTCTAAAGGCCTATTCATACTCCAGTTTTAGGTGATAAGGTGACCACCGAAAACTACATCATGACGACACGCCGCGGTGGGTTGCGACCCCCTGGGTTTTTTAAGTTTACATAGTACACATAGTGCATGCATAAGCTTTCCTTAATGAATATGGTTTCAGTATTTATTTATGGTGTATTTTTGCTATTATTTAGGTTATTGTAGCGGTCAATTTGTATTGGGGGTGGGGAGGGGGGGGGCGGGGCGGGGGGCGCGAGACACGGCCAAAGCATTTCCGAAGGTCCCCAGCCAAAAAACGTTGAGAATACTGTTCTATACTATAGCAGCAGTAGTAATATCAACGTAAGTGCCAGATACAGTATATACCTTTACCTTATAGCAATATGGCATACATTTTTACCTGTCGTACGCAAACCTTATATGCGGAAGTCTTGTACATGCCAAACCGTTCATTTCATTGTTCCATTGGATCCAATGAAGTTATTATTTAGTTAATGCTCTTGTTAATACTTTTCATTGGTTTAGTATTCATAAAGCGCACACACTTAACGACTTTAAACCTGGCATGCCTATTTTGGGCAGGTAAGGTGAAAACTGTCTACATTGTTCTAAATGTGACATTTGGCTAAAATTGCAGATCTACAAGCTCACATTCTGAAATTCATAAATTTTTTTGCTTATTTTACTTCTTTCCTTTTTGGTTGTGTTGTGCACCAGATACTAATTAACGGGGTCGAGAACGCTCCGGTTTTCCCTGGATGTATTGGGCACAGAATCTCCATAAAGTTGCCCGAGCTACTATACGACACTGTAACCCCTAATGCACTAAAGAGGTTGGTTTACTTACACAACTCACCACGCTGACATATCTTAGAGTACACGGGGATAACATATTCCATCTGTTGTATTGAAGCCCAATATGAATAGTTCATCAGGGCTTATTAATACTGTATGCGTGCCCTTCTTTAAGTGCAAAGTCCTCGGGAGCCATCTAAACAAGGCATTTGAAGCCATATCTCAAAGCAGTTGTAGGTGCCTCTATTCTCAGAGAGAGAGAGAGAGAGACACGGAGAGAGAGAGCATGCAAGGCAGGCAGAGAACAGCGCGGCTTGCTGATATGGGAGATGCCACAGTTCATAATGTTCCAAGGTGATGAAGTACTGATATCTGCCCTTAAAGATTATGTGCCCTACGGACATGTGAGATTTATCTCTTTACTCTCCTCTATTTTTTTTTGTCTTTCTCTCCCTCCCTCCGTCACACCATCCGTCAAAGAATTCAAACACCCCAACCCAACACAAAAAGAGGGAGCTGTGTGCATGCGTGTGTATCCACCACCTCTCGCCCCCTGAAAGAATATTCATGACATTTCTGGCTCACAGGTAAAAAATAAAAAAGAGAGAAGTCGGGGGGAAAAAAAATGTATATGCAAATGGAGGCTACATTAGAGCATGCAGAGGGTTGTTAATAAATTAACACGTGGCAGAAATAATTCAGTTTAGCGTGATGATTTCTCGGCTTGCGCGGCTGTCAGCTGTCGTATTGTTTCCGGATGGAACGTGACGCTGAGACGGCAACACGAGCAGTGAACTGTGATGTTTCAGTGTACCTAGCTCCTCTCTCTCTCTCTCGGCACTCTTGACACAATAACTGCCTTTTCTTTTTATTCCCTCGCTTGGTAACACCTACCCCCCCCCCACCACCCCCCACCCCCTGTTATTTTTCATTCTCGGAAGAACAAAAGGTTTAATTAAGGGTGACTTTTAAAGGGAGCCTGACAGCACGAGCCACGCTCATTCACGTTACTTTCCACGCGTGTATACTGTACACATACACAAATCAAAGTATTAACCTAATTCCAAAGAATATAGTCCACATATATATATATATATATATATATATATATATAAAAATTGTCTGAGCATTTTGTGACATTTTGTGGCGTTTGTGATTCTTTTTTGATTACAAATAGAATTCCAGCATTTTTTAGAAAGGCTTTAGAAGCATCTGTACTTCAAATGCCGTCTTGAGTCATGAGTATTGTTGATAGAAATTCTCTTTGAAATCCATTTTGAAACCCACTCGCCCACACACATTTTGTAAAGAACTTTAACGTCAGTTTGTGGCTCATGATTATTTTTTTACGGCGAACGCATCACATTGTCCTCGCAAAGCACATAACAACATTGACCTCGATTCAGACCAAAGACTTGCACACTTTAGTGCCGAATGAGACAAAGGGAGAGATGTGTTGCATCAGAGATATATATGCACATCTTCTAGTATCCGTTTGCTTGGTTGCTGTGATTTCCATCATAGCAGAGAAGTCATCTTTGACAGGCACATTGGTTTGTGACTCAATGGCACATCCCTCTCTGTCTGTCTGTCTCTCTCTGTCTCCTGCTCAGCCTGCAGCCGTGGATTTGCAAAGCATTGGACCCGGGGAGTTGACACTCCTGTTTACGCATGTAGCTCAAGGTGCGGCAGAAATGTTAGGTGTCAAGTGACTCACAGTCAAGTTTTTAATAAGCTCCATTTGCTCAATCGGCTGTTTAAACACTCCTATCCCCATCACCTTATATCCTTAAAGACCTGACGCCCGCTATCTTTTAATTAAGTCCTGGGCTCATGTGCCACTTAATTGACTAATCGGGGAGAGATTTTGTTTTCGCTCATTTACTTGAAAGGGTGGAGAAAAAGCCTGCAAGAAACGCACCGACTACTATGATTTAAATTGGTGCAGGTGAGTGGATGTCTCTGAAGTGAGGATAGGGGATATATCTGCGTTGAGTTTATGATATGTAGGGGAATACAGTACTGTTGACTTCTTGTATAATGCCCATCTGCGCAAAATATTCTCTTTTCCTTGTGCGCAAAACTAATTTTGTTTGGTTGTGCGTTGACTTGCATTGTTGTCGTGGTGGTGTGCACTCCATGCTATCATGTGAGAGACATGTTGAGCAGCAGGTTATGATGGTACAGGGAGAAGCCCATTCTCTGCTACAGGCAGCTGAAACAAAGGACCAATTCAACAGTAACTTTTTCCGGTGGTGTCGCCAGGCGCTCTGGGAACATTGGTCGGGATTCCATTTACCCTTCCAGTAAGGTGGGTCTGTGTTCATGTGTGCACATGCAGGCATGTTTGTGTCAACGTTTTTGGGTCAATGGCTTCCACAAGTCTGTCACGTTCCCAGAAGTCATGACTGTGTTGTCATTTATACTAAGATACGAGATGTCGGAGAGAAGCCAAGTTGTTTAAGCACTTAAACCCTATATTTTCTTGAACAGAGTCCCCCAGGGCTCTAGTCTATACTAGGCAATATCTTTGCCAAAAATAGTCAATCTATATTCTACAAGCTCAAAATATGTTGCAATTGGCCCCAGAATAGGGACACTAGGATTCATGTTGTTAAGTGACTGATCTCACCCATCACAAGGAGGTTGTAGTTCCAATCCCCGCATGGGCAACGGTGCTCTCGAGCCAGGCACCAAACACTCCCGCCCGCCCAAACGTTTATAAGTCACTATGGATCTGCTAGTGCCCACTATATTATGCAAATGGTAACTTTTTTCTTTGTTTTAAGAGCGGTTAAAAGCAGCACTCTGTCACAGTCAACAACCTTCTATGGACCGGAGGCCCACAGGCCCAGCAGAACGGCTGGAAGAGGAAGCGCAGGGCTGGCCTTGCTGTCATGTCACTGTATACGCAGAGACTCTGATCCAATGGAAACATGGCATCAGGGGCTGGGTGATAGGACAGCAGAGTGGAAGGCCAGTAAACAATGACTCACCCTGCTAGATGACTCGCTAGGGAGGGGAGAAACATAGCTGTGTGTGTGTGTGTGTGTGTGTGTGTGTGTGTGTGTGTGTGTGTGTGTGTGTGTGTGTGTGTGTGTGTGTGTGTGTGTGTGTGTGTGTGTGTGTGTGTGTGTGTGTGTGTGTGTGTGTGTGTGTGTGTGTGTGTGTGTGTGTGTGTGTGTGTGTGTGTGTGTGTGTGTGTGTGTGTGTGTGTGTGTGTGTGTGTGTGTGTGTGTGTGTGTGTGTGTGTGTGTGTGTGTGTGTGTGTGTGTGTGTGTGTGTGTGTGTGCGTGCGTGCGTGCGTGCGTGCGTGCGTGCGCACGCACGCGTGCCTTGAGCCTCTGTGCAACCACAGACAACCAGGCTTCCGTCAGAAAGTCCCGTCTGACTTGGGATTTAACTCTCTTCCTGTAACATGGACACGGGCCTGCACACACACACACACACGCACGCACGCACACACACACACACACACACACACACACACACACACACACACACACACTCTGTCAAACATCAGCAAAATCTCAGTAGCACACAAAGTCCACATAACGTTACGCTATCATACTGGCCCATACTGTATGCAGACATACAGATGGAAATGCAGACAAAATCATGCAATAATACCTACAATTTTATCTCACAAGTTTTCACTTACAACATAAAAACACACTTCGGCTGTGAGTGACACACAGAGGTGCCCATACAATTGCCTGTAATGTTAAGACAATATAGCCAAAACCAAGAAACTGCACTCATACATACGCTATGCAAACATATACATACAAATCCCCCCCCCCCCACCCCCCTCCCACACACACACACACACACACACACACACACACACACACACACACACACACACACACACACACACACACACACACACACACACACACACACACACACACACATGCCAAATCCAATATATAATAAAATCCCCAGTGGCAGCACTCAGAACTACAGAGGCACATTAATTGGGCAAAATCCGCATGAATTAAAGCAAATAAGTGTAACATGTAATTTATTACTTATCAAGCGTAGTTTAGCAGAGGAAGGTTCCGATTTCCCCCAAGATTGCTTTAACAGCCATAATGCATTTCTTAATTTACTCTGTGGAAAATCAATTTTTTTCAGAGTTCATTAGGCACCGATATGTTACAATGAGGCTCCCCTGAGCACCACGGCAAAAAAAAAAAAACATTATGCAAATTCCTTCTAGTGCATTCTGTCTGTATGTAAATAGCAACTAAGGCCAGAGACAATTCTCCATGGAAGGCTTTGTTATCCGGGGCCCCCTTTGTTTCAAAAGCCTGGGCCTTTTTCGCGATAGTCTGGAAATTAGGAAATGCATATTACTGGCAGGATTCCACCTGGGCTGAGCGTGGCTCTTTTATACTTTTCACCAAACTACCGGTATACAAGTCTCTTTTTATTCTGTGTTTACTCCTCCTGTGAGTGTGTGTTTATCCTTATACTTTTCCAGTCGGTGCCATTAATGCATTGCGTTAATCACGGGGTGAATGGAGTACTTTCTCTCCTTGTTTTTGAAGCGAAGAAGGCATCAGCGTTTGCTGAGCCCACCTCTCTACACTGGAGCCAAACCATGCCCGAGCTTGCAAAGAAACCCCAAAAACAACTCCTCTTTAAATTGGGACGCTCACGTCGTAAAACAGTCATGGAAGCCACAGAATAAGCCCGCCGAGTGCTCATTTTGATCATCGGTTTACACTCAAATATGCATTTTTCCACCCCGGAGCCGTTAACGTTTATGCACCCTCGCTGGACTTGCTGGCTCAAAGTCAGCAGAGGCCATAGCCCATATATTGTAATAAAGTACAGTTTTTTATTCCATATTTAACTGGTAAAGTAGGTTATGTGCACATTTTTATTTACAGTGAAGGCCTGTGGGCAAGGGAGCACTTTGGAAGACAGGAATGGCACACATGGACAACTTCAATCAAACAATTTAAGTTCAAGTTCGGGCGACACCTCTCAAAGCTCCGTTGTTGTCATTACAGTCTACACAGACGTATGCCTGACACTCTGAAAGGAATGCTGCAGGGTCCTGGTGACCGAGGGTATTTGGGAATGTAACAATTTGTGGTCTCAAACATTAAAAATACATAAAGTTCTGTTGCGTTACATTTCCTGTGTCTACATCTACATCATATGCACATCATAGTGTCGCGGAAATACACTTGCAAATACAAATGCCATTGAATAGTGTTTAGAGGAATTATCAAAAACATGGAATTGTTGAAAAATATTCCAGTGGATTATATAAAAATATATATTTTGTTTAATTGAAAACATTACATTAATTTAACGCTGAGAGCACAATTTGAAACTGAGTGCACAAATGAAACCAAATGGACCCTTTGCACTCTCAGAGTATAGTAAGGTTTCTGCACTGTGATGAGCAGACCTACAGCATGGGTGCAGTCGGTTGGAATGTCAGGTTTCCTGTCTCCGGGACTGTCAGGCATGTTGAGTCCATCGTCACTCTTATCCTTCCTGCGATGCAGAGACAGTTCACTATGTCACACACGCATGCACGCACACACACACTTTCGTTTTCTACTGCATTGTGTTGCTCGACTCGACCTCTCTCAATCTCCCTCTCTCAACGTCTGTCGGCCTGTCTGTCTGTCTGTACTTCTCCTTACTCTTGCTGCACTTTGCAAAAAGCTCTCATATATTGACACCAGCACATTTGCTCATGACTATATCACGCACACACCGTATCTCCTACTCTCTGTCTTTCATTATCTCTCTCTGCATCCCCTTGGTGTTAGTGTGTCATGTGTACAGAAAGGCACTGTGTTAAATCTGCCCATAGCACATAGTACAACACTTATCAGCTGATAAACAGTGAGGACTCCTACTCTCTCTCCCTCTGTTTTCCATCTCTGCCTCTCTCTCCGTGCTCCGTGTCTCTCTTCCCCAGGCCGGCGCTGGCTGCTTAAAACCCATGCCACTGCGCAGCAGTCATTCACCTGCTTAACTTGCTTGGTTTCTTTCCATGAGGCTAGACTTCTAAAAGCCCCACAGGCCACGTGTGGCCATATGGCGCTTACACAAGCTGATAGATTGTACTACAACGGCATACATCCAAGATGGTGACTCCAAACAGCAGCTAATTAGCGCCATCTCCAAAGACTCCATTTACTCTAATTTTGGACTAATTAGCTTAGGTATTGTAATTTGGACTAATTGTGTTAGGTAGCATAGGTATGTAAGACCGCTTTGAAGGAAGTTGCTCAATTAGGCATGCCACGCAAATCGGGTTTTGTCAAAACAAATTAATCACAGGTGACGTTAATAGCGATGCTACATTGTGCAGTGATTAAAACAAAATAAGGATGAATGTTTATTCCTGTGATGTGACAATAAAACTGATTCTGATTCTAACAACGCTGACCAGTGTGACAAGTTAATTTCCTAATGTGCTGGGTTTTGTCATATTTCGTAGTACATCATTGTATAATTAATAATTGATGCAAAACTAGAAATATTGATTCAAATCATAATTTGATTGCAAAACACAGTTATTAAGTAAAAACACAATGCTTTCATCCGAATGAAAATCCCATAGCTATCTGAGCCATTTCAGCTTGTCAACTTCCCAAAGGGCACACACAGTAACAAAGTACAAACACTTTCACTTTCATGACTTTCACTTTACTAAACTACAAATTGTATACTTTTTAGGATATTCACATCTGAACAGGTGCTCACATTGTCCATTGTTGCACGCTATAGTACTGTGCACAATTATGTCCATTGTTGTGGGCCATTGGTCATATTATAGGACTCAACAATGGACACATTATGCCCATTCTGGTGACTTTGGGCCTGCTTCATACTGCATGTTTGAGAGGATCATTGCTGTGCCAGACCGTTATAGTGCACAGGCTTTGATTTTGAAGTTGAAAAATTATAAAGTCGGCAGTGTTTTCTGTGCACATGCCGGTCGCTCATGGCACATGAGGTGTCTTTGCGAGAAAAGTATAGTGGAGGCGTGGTGAAAATGTTTCCATTATGTGAATGAAAGGTTTTAGTTTTATGTTTGACTACCTGTTTGATAAGGCACAAGCTCGAGCATTGTGATATTCAGCCTATTGAGTGATTGAATGAAATTGAATGAAAGACACGACTGTGAAAAATCGAATGGATGAAATGGAGAATTATTTATTTGGTCGCATAAAAATCACTCAAATCTCAGAAATCCCTAAATGGAGGAATATGGCAACATTGGCATGTGATGGACAAACTGCTCTCAAAACTCACCTTTTGTCCTCTTGTGTTGATTTGCCACTGAAAAGGTTCTACTTTTTCATTTGTAACAGTAATGGGCTCGAGAAGCTCTGGCGCTGATTGTGAATTCTGAAGAAATGTGTGTCCACACTTATTCACTTTCAGTTCTCGAAAAACGACACACGCACGCACGCACGCACACACACACACACACACACACACACACACACACACACACACTTTGACTCAACTCTTTCAAAACTATTGTCACTGAGTCATAAGTAGTTACTCAGGAGTATTTATTGCTAAATCCCAAGTTGTGTCACTGTCACTCTTGACACAGAAGTGTCAAGAGACATACGCATCCGCGCACACACATGCACACGCACACGCATACATGCACAGACACATGCACACGCACGGACAGTCGGGCACACACGCATGGACACACACACACACACTGGGGATCCTTTTGACTTGACTTCCTCAGAAGCAGTGTCACTGACTCATAGACGTGTGCAGTCACCCCCAGTGCTTGTATCTGCGGTAGAGATATGGTGGCGAGTGCCAGAATGCCAAGATATGTCACTTCTGCTCGATCCTCTTCACTCTCCTGTTGCAAAATATCCCAGTTGTACTGACTGTTTGGGAAATATTCAGACAGGGTTTTTTACTATTGATAACTGGTGAAAGAATCTGACGTAAAATCTGACTGTTATTTCACCCCCTATAGCGCTCCCACTGTATACACCACTTCACCACAATCTAGTCAAAATAATGTGACTTCATTCTTTGTTGCACAGTTGTGGCTCTGGAAAAAAAAGACGCTATATAACCCTGCCCGACGAGCGTTCATTATTTCCCCTAAATACAGCGCATACAGCCAAGCAAAAGTTTTTGCATTTTTGTCAAACAAGGACTTAAGTTGTCTCATTACTTGAACTAACAATTTATGGATGAATACATTGGTGTCTCACTCTGTTTAAATGAATGCTCTAAATTGCATATGTATTAAATTCGACCACAACATAAACAATTTCTTTTAGCCATACAGTAGTAAGGCATCTGCCCATTTTGTCAATTCAAAGATTCAAAGGTCTTATTTCTCACTCTCATAGTATGTGCAGTGTTAGTGTGACATGCTCCACAGACTCTGCTGACAATATATAGCAAGATATTTTATGAGGGTGGAAGTATAAACAAGGAAAAAGTAAAACTTTAGCAGCAATAAAGAGAGAGTATACTATACTATGATGGCTGGATAATTTAGCAACCGAGGGATGTACAAATTACAAAATATATAGTGTACTGTAGTATTGTATATACAGTACTATATATATACAGTGTGAAGTACAAAATTGTAGTGTATGTGTATGTGCAGGGGGTCTAATCCATGATATGTTGAGAATAAAAAGAATGTTGCTCTGTTGGGAGCAAAGTCATGTTTACAGACCTTTTCTTTTCCTTTTACAGATGGAAGACTTTTAACCTGGCATTTTGGGCATTGTTTAACCCATTCTGAACGGGCACCCATTTTGGTGTCAGCATCATGTTATGCTTTATCTATTGAAAAATAGCAGATCTACAAGCTCATATCGCGCCACCGAGTGGCGCGATACGAGCTTGTAGGTCTGCCATTTTTGAAAAATCGAAGAACGACTGACATTTTTAGAATCTGATCTCGGGTCAGAATGGGTTCATCAGACCAGTGTGTGTCCAGTGGAAAACCTCGTATGAATCTGATCTCGGGTCAGAATGGGTTAAAGGTGTAGTGAAATTATAAATACGTTGTTCACACTTTTATTTGCGCATATCCTCGCGGCCCAGCAGTGGGCCCCGGCACACAGTTTGAGAACCAGTGATTTACACAACTGCCGACTGAGACTGAGCCTTTGCTTGTAAGGTATTGCCATTGATATGGTATATACTTTACTTCTGGAGCCTTTTTTTCCCTTCATTTCCATTGGAGTAGTTGAGCAGGTGTGGTCCAGTTTGTGTAGGAGTCGGAGAGGAACGCAATAACAAGCCTGCCAGTGACCTTTGAAAGTGGACTGCTGGCAATGCACTTAATCGATTTGACAGCACGCGTCCGGTGGAATCACACTAAACTTGTGCATACAACAGAACGGACATAGAGCACCACAGTCTGGCGTCTGACGTCCGAGCACATGACATAGTTAACGCCTGCCCCCTGTACAGACCTCCTTCGGAGGCCGGCCTCTTCCACGTGGGACCAGAGACAAGGGCGTGGCTACTCGATACTGAGTAGGACCGATGATACACGAAAGAAGAAGAAAAACTCTGAGTTAAATATCGCTAGAGGGTGCTATAATTTGTATTATAATACACATAGGGGGATCTTAGATCGCCTCATATAAGAAATGTTTGAAAAACAAACTCATATGGATATGGATATGGAGCATGAAATGACTGCGAGGAAACTCTTAACGTTACTGCTGCCGCATTAGTTACACGCGCTACAGAGAAACCTCCCCGACAATATTGCCGGGACAGTGTCTTTGGACCACAATTCTTATATGAGACGATTTAAAGATGACCCAATGTTATTCTCCATAGAGAAAACCCTCCACACCTCCAGGGGATGAGCCAGTGACCTCAGTCAGGACTTCTGTGCTCTATACACACTTGACATCCTTTTAAGCTGGTTTATAGTACTTTGTCGTACGATGGTGTTGCGTGCCCCAAATGGCAGACCATGCCTTACCTTACCAGTGGGAAAACACATTGTTTTTACAGTGGCAAAACGCATTGTTTATCATTTTTGCTCATTTTCCTGCAAGACCAACTGTTGTAAATTCAACACATGTAGGCCCAGCACTGAAGATTCATCCTCAGAGCCCTGCCGCCTGCGTCGCTGAGCACTTTGCTGTCGCTTTACTCTTTCTTTCTTTTTCCCCCTTCTTTTCTTTCCGTGCAGCTCCTCTGCGTGTTTGTGTTTGTGAGATGTTGGTATTATCGCTTCGCCTTGTTTGAATAACAGGCAGCCACAGTCGTTGCCCCCCCCCTGGGAAAAATCATCAAGCACTGAGATGCCTGTTTTGTTTTTTCTTTTCTTGCTTGCATGCTTGTTTGGGTAATTTACACTCAAACGAGTGTCATCCCTCGTCTCCAGGTGGTCTTATCTGCCACGTCTCTGCGCGCGAGCGCCGACGCCACTCGTCGTTTGATGGCTACACCTGAGAGATTTGCCCAAATGTGTCTGTTGAGTGTTGCCCCCGCTCCCTCCTCCCCCTGCAGTTGTCTCACAGTGCGTTTCCGCTGTGGATTTGTTTACCAGTGTTTTCCTCTGGATTCTCCCAAAGCGACTCCAGAGGTTTTTCTTCTCTTGTTATCCCCTCATACTTCTTTCTTTCTCTCCTTCTCTCTTTCTTCCTTTCTTTCTTTCTTTCTTTCTTTCTCTTCTTCTCAACTTCTCGTCTCTGAAATGGCTCTCTGTAAACAAAGTGTAGCTCCCATTAACCTTGGCTCCCCTCTGAGGAATCCACCAGCAACTCAGAAAAGAAATGCCCTCCAACAAATTTGAACACACACATACACAACCACCCACGCACGACATCTGCATGGCACTTACACTCACAAACACACACACACACACACACACACACACACACACACACACACACACACACACACACACACACACACACACACACACAAGACACCCGTGCAGACGCATGTGCACGCCACGCTCGCACACTCACATGTCCTGGAGAGCAATATGGAAATAGCTTGGCCTTCCTCCCCCTGTCCATGCCTAGCTCTGGTGCTCCAGCAGTCTGTTTTGCCTAATTGCTTTAACACTAGCCTGGCATGCTAATTGCACCCTCCCCCCCCCCCCCCCCTCCTCCCTGTCACCACATCATTTACATGGCCTGCTTGATTTGAAATTTAATCTGCTTGAAGGCTTTGTGTTTCATGCTCACTTTAAATCCTAATGCTCTGTGGGATTGCAGGCAGGTTTGCATTGCAGAGGCTGGAAAATGATTCCTTGGTGCGTGCGTGTGTGTGTGTGTGTGTGTGTGTGTGTGTGTTTTGTCTTTGTTTGACGGCTATGTTGTTCATTGAAAGTCTCTTCAGTTTTGGTTTCATGCATTTGCAAATGTGGCCATTGTGGTTGCCCCCCCCCCCCCCTCCGCCCACCCCAACGTAGCCCCCTTAACTGAACGAGCGCTGCACCTCAGCTCTATGCCCAAGAGGAATTGTTTGTTAAAAATCAAGATTTGCATGAGCATGCGTAATTTGGATTCTACTGCGTAACACCCAAGGAATAATTGGATAGCAGGATGAAGGAAGGTGACGTGATCTGGCGTTTCAGGTCCGATGCCAGTTTAGATTTTTATATTTCAACGCTTGGGGTAAATCTCTTCTCTTCTCTTCTCTTCTCTTCTCTTCTCTTCTCTTCTCTTCTCTTCTCTTCTCTTCTCTTCTCTTCTCTTCTCTTCTCTTCTCTTCTCTTCTCTTCTCTTCTCTTCTCTCCTCTCCTCTCCTCGACAACAACTGTGCCCAGTAGAATAAAGCATCCATTGTAATCTAGGTCCAAGATTCCTCCAAACTCCTACATCCACAACATGGGCCTTCTCGGAAGAAGGGAAGGCATTGTCTGATGGGAAAACTACCAGGGGCCAAGAGGGTCGAGACGACAGCAGGTCGCCGATGATGCAGACACAACTTTGTCGAACAGCTTAGTGACTGTGTGTGTGTGTGTGTGTGTGTGTGTGTGTGTGTGTGTGTGTCTGGTCCTTGAGTGTGTTCCAGGTGGTCCCCAGATAAATGGACAGTTAGGAATAGGAACCAAATGGACACTGATGTGGCTGTAACTCTGAGAGTGTACAAATACACATTAATGTAGGCCGGGGTCCTTGACATGAAAAAGTTTGAGAACCACTGCTGCAGGCTACTTCCCCTCAAGGCTCATACTACTGTAGGATCACTCCTGCTTTCCCTCAATACCAAATCTGTTCACCAATCAATCTATCGTGCGTGTTTTCATTCTCACCCAAAAAATGTTAACCCCATAAGAGCTCATTAGCCTCACCGAGGAATGGGGTCGATTTTACACAAACACGAGAGCCAGGCGCTTATTTATGTGAAGACGGAATTAACAGACCAACACAAGTCTATTGTCTATTTTTTGTCTTTTTATGTTGAAATAACAGCACATCTTAGGATATTGAAGTCGACAATAAATATTTATAATTTACACATTTATCTTTCTTTAAAACCTGTCAATCACGCAATCGGTGTGGCTGTGCTGGCTTGGTCTGCACCCCCATTTGCATGCAGAGGGAGGGAGAAGGAGGGCTCTGCTTTTTTGTTTTTTGACTGCATGCTATGCATACTTGTTATCGACGCAGATTCATTATAGAGGGTTCGTTCTTGCCATGGGTCGAAAATGTCTTTCTGCACACTGTTTCTCTCTCTCTCTCAAACACACACACACACACACACACATACAGTACACACACACACACACATGCACGCAACTCCGAGTTGATGTTGATGCGAGATGCTGATGGCGATTCATTATTGAACAGGAAATCGTCTCAATGTGACTGGAGTTTGTTATGGGGGGCCTCTTTGTTCTTTTTCATCCATATTGCAGGGCTCCTTTGTCAGTCGGCGGAGCGAGATCTTTCTCTTCTCCGCCTCTGTGTTTGTGTGCAAGAAACAGTTTCCTTACTCTCTGTAGTGTTTGTCAGAGCAACTGTCCTAATACAAAGCCTTGTTTTTTCCACTTGATGGAAAAGCCTAAGACTCTGTGTGTGTGTGTGTGTGTGTGTGTGTGTGTGTGTGTGTGTGCGCGCGCGCGCACACACAACACTGGGCGCATTCTTTCACTGAAGTCACACACTCATTCTTTGATACCATCTGCTCTGCAGTGGCTGACAATCGGCATCAGTTGGCCCCACAGAACCTCTCCAAAGAAACATATTTTACTGCTTGTTTTGTTATGGTAGTGTACAGTACAGACGCTTGCCTGTCTGTGGAACTTTCTCTGTCTCTTTCAAATCTTTTACACAGTTGCACTTGAGTTGTGCGCTAGAGTCACCCCTGCAATCTCCTAATGATTTCTTTGCAACTTGTTTTTAACGACATCATTTTCTACGATATACAGTAACAGGGTTTATGTAACTGTGCGTGTGTGTATGTGTGCGTACGTGTGAGAGTGTACTGCACAGTATGTTTGTGTATGTATGCCCCTCTCAAAGGTAGACAGGTCGCAGCTCATATTACTATATAGTGCATGATGTAAAATCGTGAAATGCCTGGTGAAGTGAAAGTGAAACGAATTAATTTGGGTCGTTGTTGAAAGTTTTCTTTAAAAAATGCTGTAAAAGAAAAATAACCTATCTCAAACCCTCACCCTAATATCCCACGGGGCAGCACACCTAAACCTAACCTTAACCCTCTCCCAACCCTTAACGTACCCCTCACCAACCTTAATCCGGTCGTTTTAACGCACCCCTCACCAACCTTAATCTGGTCGTTTTAACGCACCCCTCACCAACCTTATGTCTAACCAATGACTATAGTCTAAACTAAGTATGCACCTCGATCTCCGTTTCCATTTGGCCAAATGTGATGATGACCATTACCACACTAGGACATGCACACCGTGCAGTCAGACACGCCATGAATCAGACACCCTGGTTTTTAACCGGCAGCACAGATTAGTTTTAACTCACCATGCAAGTCGACGCCACTTGCTTCATTTAAAGAAGTGGTTCTCAAAGTCAACCCCCAGGATTCCTTGAGGCGTTTCCAGAGTGTCCCCGGCTACATTGTTGGTGGTTACTAACAAAATGGACTCTTATGGAGAGTTTATACTCTCAGAGTTAAGTAAGGATTTTGCCATGTTTATGGGTGTTCGTGGCTTAATGCATATCAAACTGGGATCCTTGAAATGAAAAGGCTTGAGAATCATTGGTTTAGAGAGGGAAACAGTCTGTCTGTCGGAGTGTTTGGGCTAGACGCTTGCGATTAGAACACCGCAGCATGCCCCCCGGAAAGTGTGGCATTGACGTTGGTGTGTGTGTGTGTGTGTGTGTGTGTGTCATTCTGTGCCGATTTCATGCTTTGCTGATGGAAAATTAGGCCCTGGCGTACCGCTGGATGAGGAGGGCGGTGTGTGTGTGTGGTATATGGATGCTGTTATTGCCTCAGGACACTCTCCCCGACAACAAGAAAACTGGAGCACATCAGGGGAGTGGGGGGGCGCGCGTGTGGGGGCGTTGGGGGGGTGGTTTGACTGTGTCACTTGGCTGCTAATGCACTCTAAACATGATGACGAGATGCACGCAGTCCCCAACGTGATGCTGGGATGGAACACATCCCTCTCCCCACCTCCCCCCCGCCAATATCACTCTTTTCTTGCACTTTCACTCTTTCTTCCTTTACCCCCTGTCGCGTTGTTATGAGTGTAGCATTTTAAATCATTTTCCTCCCTTCTGCGTGCATTTTGAATGGCATGTGAGACTAAAGTTAATTTGCATTCTTTGTCTGCATCAATTTTTTTTTTTTTTTTTTAACCAACTCGCTGCATGCCTGTCGGCCAATGGGGATGTGAGGATACAGAGCTCAGAGGACCGCAGGCGTTTCACCCAAACCGTTCAAAGACGCGCTGTGTTGTCGTAGGGTGTAGCGCAGCAGTTAACTAATTGATTTAATCCATTGAGATAATCAATTGGGCATGTCTTTATAGGCAAAAGTCTAAAAGAAAAGTGAAACTATTTCCAAAATAGTATAACATGTTAAAGTCGGTTAAACACTTCTATATATCTATCTATTTATGCACTGTACGTCTGAAGCGCTCACCCCACCTACACATGCGTTCCACACCCCAAAGGCATATTTGGGCCTGCCTAAAACAGAACTCCATATAGGAATAAAGGGACACAGAGAGAAAGATACAGAAATCTCGATATATGGGCATAAAAGAGACAGACATATGGGTGGAATGGGTACTCTGCCACGGGTACAACAGCCCGGGTGTGGCATGGATCTCCAACTCCTATCGTTACCGATTTGTTCAAAACCATCGACCGAGAAAAGAGTGTGCAAAGGCCGCCGCTAATACACAAGCTAATGGCTAAGGAGAAACGGAAGCAGTGCTGGCGAGGCCTTAGCAAGCGTCCGTAGCAACCGGAGCGATTCCAAAAATTAAACACAGCGAGGCTTTCTTATAGCGATATCAAATGCCTCAAGATGAGAATACTTTTCATGAGCGCCCTGCGTAATTAATTTATATGCCGGGTATAACTGCAATAGCAGCAATTGTGTTAAGTGAATCCAAACTGTAAAGGTCCCAGCACACAGAGCGCGATGGCGTTTCTCCATCGGGTTTTCCGAAAAACGCGCCCAGTGTGCAACCACCGTAAGCGATAGAAGAATTGCTAACAACTAATACCCTCCGTTGATGCAGAGCCTCACCGTTCACCAAAAGGGGCTCAGACATTTGTACCTACCTCTTTCAGACTCACCAGCTCAGCGGCCTTCCCTACTGTATATTATAATGACATGCCCAACATAGGGAGGCCAGATTGGAAATGATTAAAGAGAGAGTGAGTAATAGGTTTTTAATCCCACGTTGTCATGTAAGTGGTGTACATGCATATGGGGTGTGTGTGGATCGGCACACCGATCGTGTCATGGAGATCAAACATGGCACAAACCAACATGACACTTGTATCGTCCATGCTCTGTGAAGTGGAAAACAGTTTGATGTTTCCTAAAATGTATTCTGACCTTTTTGTTGTTTTTTAATACGCGTGTCCTTGCCATCCTACTGTATGCGCTCATTATAACCGCTACTGTATGCAACAGAGTCCTCTTCAGGCAATTTGCCATGAAACCCAGTTTTCTGTGTGATCTCAAGTCCTCTCTCTCTCTCTCTCTTCTGTATTATATTTTAATCTGGTGATTTGTTATATAGTTTGTACCCCAACGGCTATATCTTGTGCCCCCCCCGTAACCCTTATCCTTAAACTTATTTAGCATTTCTTTTACTATTTTGAAAAATTAAAATAGACGATCTACAATCTCACAATGTTTCAATGTAGATCAGCTAGTTGAACTATTTTAAACTATTTTCAAAATAGTAAAAAAGGCAAAGTATAGTTAAGGGATAAGGGATTTAGCATGGACGAAGATAGAGCCCCTAGGGCTCCAATTTCGTCGCCGACTTTACCCGTGACGCGGCCCGAGCAGGGTGCATCACATCGCTCTGGTTTAATTAACCAGTAACGCCCAAACCACACCTATGCATAATATAACGGGTAACGGAGGTGTTTTAGGGATTTAGACAGGTCACCAAAATACCATCTTTCACTGCGTGAAAAGAGGAGTTAACGGGCAATCATGGGCACTAGATTTGCCTGTAAACCTCAAGTTTAGCGGGCATATACAGTAATATACGGTAATATACAGGTGTGATGGTACAATTCGGGAGTTTACCGGAGTTTGTTGGAAAGTTTAACCCATTCTGACCGTGCACCCATTTTGGTGTCAGCATCATGTTATGCTTTAGCTATTGAAAAATAGCAGATCTACAAGCTTCTATCGCGCCACCGAGTGGCGCGATAGGAGCTTGTAGGTCTGCCATTTTTGAAAAAATCGAAGAACGACTGACATTTTTAGAATCTGATCTCAGGTCAGAATGGGTTCATCAGACCAGTGTGTGTCCAGTGGAAAACCTCGTATGAATCTGATCTCAGGTCAGAATGGGTTAACGGGAGTTTCCTGTCATACATACATCCATATTCCATGCTTTTTGTGCAGTGTTTAGCGGGGGAACACCCCATCCCCACTGCTGAATCACAAAACGGTTACTGTATTTATAAAGATCAGACGAAAATGGAGCCCCTAGTGTTTAAAGCTACGATCCCTAAATGTCATGTCCTCTTCCGACCATGAGGGGTCACACAACTTTAACACTCAGGATTCACCCCCAGTCAGGAAACCAAGCATCTGCCACTCTGCATCTGGCTACTCGTCAACCAGTACAGTCTAGTCAATAGAAGACCACCTCCAACCACTACTCGACACATGTATTATATTGTTAACCTCCAAATCATAGATTTATAATTATAGGTACATGTAAATAAGTCGGTGAAATTCGTGATAATAAAAAGTATTTAAAATATTGCTTTGATGCTCATATTAAGTTTTTTTTAAGTGGTGCAACCACTTCTACATCCAGCAATGTCCGTGTACCTGTGTACCTTTGTTTGTGATGTGTGTAGCTGTGTGAGCACGAGTGGTGTGCGCATGCGTGAAATTGGAACGAGAGAAGTATGTGACATGGCTGCCACCTGCTGGACGCAAACGATACAGAGAAGAAATTGGAACGATACAGAGAAGAAATTGGAATGATACAAATTGGAACGATACAGAGAACCAATAGACGGGAGTTGCACCACTTGGTTCACACTGGTGTGATTTTTTTTAAATTAGCATATGCATTCCATACATACTTTTACCAACTCGCTCTGGGCGTGCAGCCGGCGGAACTGATCAGCCTGGTATTCCTAAAGTAACCTAAGTAAATTATGCTTAAACGGTTAAACCCAACCTTATTCCTAAACCTAAACCCAGTAAAACTCTGCCTTCCCCTAAACTTATTTCTAACCGTATTCTCTGTAAAACAAAAGGGCGAGGGCGAGGTGGGCGAGATGGATTATGGGCGGTGGTATATACCTGTGAGCTCTTAGATCGGACATTTTTTGTCTATAGTACGCTTCAGAGAGCAAGAGACGGGTCCACACACACACACACACACACACACACGCTGCTTCAGACTTGGAGCCAGGCCTGTGTTTCTCATCTGTATCATGTGATGGTCTTTGTTTCCCACCCCGTGGGAATGCTTACCTCCCAGTCCATGTGTGACTATTGTGGTCATGGAACAACCCACTGCAAATGGGCTGCATTCCTGTGTGTGTGTGTGTGCGTGTGTGTGTGTGCGTGCGTGCGTGTGCGCGTGCGTGCTCCCCGTGACAAGTGGAACATATGACATGTCCCCTATAGCGCCGGTCCTGGCCCACCCATTGCTTCCTATACCCCGTCTGTGGCTGAGAGTTTTTCCCCGGCCGTGCAGTTTGTCCTGGAAAAACTATAGGCCTGTGTGTCTGCCACGGTATTTGTCCTGTGGTCATGTGGCTCTCAAAGCAAGAAAAAGCATAGGATTCGGCAGCATCATTTTGGTTCGCTGTATCGGACCATTACGGATTTAGTGTTAAGTATAATGACTGATGAAAAAAAGAACAACTGGTGGATAAAGCGGCATCTGTGCAACACGTATGGTTTACTTTACAGCCATTAGGCCATGCAAGTTTACAACGTCGTCATCCCAGCATGGGCTAGCAATAGCAGATCTACAAGCTCTCAGTCTATCACTTCGGATTGGTTAAAACTGGTAAAAAAAATTCATTACACATCCTGGATTGCAGCTATAATGTTATGTGATGTGATGAATTATATTAGTTGGCATTTGTGTGTGTTGCTTTGTGGTGTTGTTCTGACTGAGAGTGAGTTTGTGATCATGTGAACTTTAATCTCTAGCTCCAGATCATCTTCTGCTAGTTGTGAAGACCAGGTATAACATCTGATGCTGTATACTGTTCAGCTATGGACAGATTAAGCTTAATCAGTCATATGTGCAAAGCTTTGAGCTTTAGATTCATATGAGGGTTTTGAAAACATTCCTTAACAGTGGACCCAGAATCCAAAAATGAAGAATAAACATGCATGGAATTGATCACAGCCTCCAGGTAATAGCAAAACGACCTGTCCATAAAGTCCAAAACGCTATTCTATATTTTCACATTTTATATTCTCTTTTTCTAAAATAACATTTAAAACACTTCTCGGCTAAACAGCCTCATGCACAAAAGACAAAATGTGCACAAAAGACCAATTGTGCCTGGGCGCTCTCGTGCATGTGAATAAGCTCCGGTTGAATCCCACAGTCAAACGATAAAAATATAAATTTCTTGGGTAAACTATTTCTTTAACTCCGATAGTACACTGCAACAAAATGGACCATTATGGGTCTGTAACTCATAGATGGTACAAATAGATCCACAAGGCCCCTTATGGGACCATTTGGTTATATTCTCATGGGTTATATTTAAGATTTAACAGTTTTTGCCTCTAGCCGACCTCTCAGCCAATGGGATAGCATCGCAGCCAGCAAGTTAGGCAACCCGACACTTTTTGCCTCTAGCCGACCTCTCAGCCAATGGGATAGCTCAGCCAATGGGATAGCATTGCAGCCAGCAAATCGCAACAACAACCCACTACTAGTCTTTATCACGTCGCCCGCCAATGATATTTCACCAAGGGATTCTAGTCTGCCGCCTCCGCGGGGACCCCCGCTGTACCCGCGGGCCCCCCACGCAGGACCTCTTTATCCCATTCTGACCTGAGATCAGATTCATACGAGGTTTCCACTGGACACACACAGGTCTGATGAACCCATTCTGACCTGAGATCAGATTCTAAAAATGTCAGTCGTTCTTCGATTTTTCAAAAATAGCAGACCTACAAGCTCGTATCGCGCCACTCGGTGGCGCGATATGAGCTTGTAGATCTGCTATTTTTCAATAGCTAAAGCATAACATGATGCTGACACCAAAATGGGTGCCCGGTCAGAATGGGTTATACCTGCCAAGCCAATGTCAACACTACAACCGACAGCTGTGCGTGAGGTGCGACATATGATGGTTTGGAGAATGGGCTATACCTGAGAGTGTACAAATACAACCAAATGGACCCATAACAGTCCATTTGTACAGTCTCAGAGTTTATTCTTATAAAAGGGTCCTTTGGTTCCATTTGTAGTAGGCTACACTCTCAGTTACAAGATGTTTTCCATTTAGTTGCTTTTAGGTCTTGTAGATCTACTGCATGTGTCTCAGCTTTAGATTCATATGACTGGACTTTCGCTTAAACTTCTACTGTTGCATTCACTCTGTATCTATCCAACAATCAGCTTAAACTGTGAACTGTAACTTTGAAGTAGAATGAGATGGAGGACGAAGGAGAGACTGAAAGAAGGAATTGATGTATAGTATAATATCAAATGTATCAATAGGTCATCATCTCCTCGGCTGCAATCTCTCGCCCCCGTCGTCTTTTTCAACTAATGTAATGGGAAGTTAGAGATGGAGTTTAACAAGTTTAAGCTTCTAGATTGGCAATCAGAGAGGCGGACGGCTCTGCCTGCGACCCTCCCGCAATCACTGAAACTCTAATAATCTATCTCTGCAAAGTAATCAGCTGGGGGAAAGAAGTTATAGGGAACGGAATCTGGACCGCCCGGCCGTTCCAGCACACGCCCCGAGTACTCAGATAAATCAATATCCGCAGATGGGAGTCGCTAATGTTTGGCATGGGATGAGGATATATTCTTTCCACTTCTTTGCAGGTCTATCTCATAAGCAAATGGTCGGTGGAGGGAGAGGACTTTTTGAAGATGGGGGGCTTTGAATCTTGGGGCCACTTGCGCTGCTCGGGGCTAGTGTTTAATTATGTTGATCCTACGTCAGGGACACCCCCTGCTTTCTCACAATAAGCAGTGGTGGAAGGAGTTTTACCCAAGAAAGATATTAGACGTTAGAAGGACTGCATTAAAACATATACTCTATAGTAACAGTACAAAAGTATTGACATCAAGTTATACCAATGTTAAAGGGATATTTCACTTTCAAAACAACGTTTGCTCATTTTTATCATCTATACTTTAATATACAATCATTTTAGCTGCCCCCTTCCTATACAAACCCATTGTAACTTTAAACTCTATTTTATCCAGATTGGCCACTGATAATGTTAGACGATTGTTGCATATTATTGACCGAGCTTGTGACCTCCGATCTCCTGCTGCGGTGCTGTCGCTCGATGCTATGAAGGCCTTTGACCGTTTGGAGTGGCCTTTTCTGTGGGCGGTGCTAGATAAGATGGGATTTGGTCCCACATTCATCACATTGATTAAGGTATTGTACTCAAATCCAACAGCGATGGTATTAACAGGCAAGATTTGTTCTCCACTGTTCACGATAGGCAGGTCATCGAGGCAAGGTTGCCCCCTTAGTCCCCTCCTTTTTGCCCTCTCGCTCGAACCGTTAGCGCAGACAGTACGTCAGTCCACAGCGATCACACCTATCTCAGTTAACAACACACAACATCGTATTTCTTTATATGCGGACGACATCCTGCTGTTTATTGAGAATGCTCCACAGTCAATTACACACATTCTTAAGATTTTTGATCAGTTCAGTGCCATCTCAGGCTACAAAATCAATTGGACAAAGTCAGCCCTTTTGCCGCTAAATGAGGAGATGCGATCTGTTGTTCTGCCTCCCATAATCCCAGTAGTGAACAAATTTAAATATCTTGGCATAGATGTGTTCCCGTCTCTTCAAGCTACTGTTAAAAACAATTATAGTGACACTTTGAACAAAATTTGTCTTGATTTAGACAGATGGTCGTCATTGCCCAACTCTCTTCGAGCTCGAGTATCAATCATAAAGATGAATGTCCTCCCTAGGGTTAATTTTGTGAGTTCTATGCTTCCACTGCCACCGCCAGCACAGTATTGGACTAAGATTCATTCTGCTATATCTAAATTTGTGTGGAATAGGAAACGCCCACGTCTCAAACTTTCCTTGTTACAGCGGACCAGAGCTGATGGCGGTCTCTCGTTGCCTAACTTCAAATTATATTATTGGGCTTTCACTCTTCGCCCCCTTTTAAGATATTTCGACTCAACTATAAAGGTTTGTTGGCGAGAGCTTGAGGAGAGTTTGGTTCATCCTGTTGAATTGAGAGATCTGATCTATTCAAACATAACGAATAATCAATGCAAAGTTCGCTTTGGGCCAATAATTTCTCATTTAGTAACAGTGTGGAGAGCGGCTGAAAAATTGCGCAAGATTGATTTGAAATGGAATTCGTTTTCCCCAGTGTTCAACAATGATGGTTTGCTTTTGGACAATCGTCCTATTCGTTTTCCAAGATGGAGTTCCAAGGGGATTCATACTTTGGGTGATTTATTTGATGCTAATGGTTTACGTTCTTTCCAGAATTTATGTGATATTTTTAACTTGCCTGGTAACTCTTTTTTTTTCTATTTACAATTGAGAACTGCCATGAGGACATATGGGGTGCCATGGCAGACCCCCCTTGCAATGCACCCTTTGCATAGACTTATCTGTGGTATTAGGTCAAGAGGTTTTGTTTCCGTATTGTATGATTATTTATTAGAATCTAGTTATGGGACCTTGCTTGTCGATACTGTATGGAGGAATGACATACCAAATCTAGATCCAGATTGGAGCTGGGATACAGTGTGGTCTAATGTTATCCTGTCTTCTAGGAATCCTGATCATCAACAGATTCATCTAAATTTTGTTCATAGGACGTACTTAACCCCCCGTAGATTGTGTGCTATGCGGATTTTAAATAATCACAACTGCACTTTCTGCACTTCAAACACCATAGGTACATTCTTTCATATGGTGTGGGAGTGTCCGAGTGTCCTCACATTTTGGAATTTGGTTGCTACTAACCTTTCGACTATTCTACAAGTTAACATCACACCCTCCCCATCTCTATTCTTATTAAATGATGTATCCCAGTTGCCATTGAATAACACCCGTATTCGTGTCTTCTTTGCTGGCGTAACGGCCGCAAAGAAGATGGTTGCTTCGCACTGGAAACCGCCTCATACATTGTCATTTCGCCAATGGGCTTTGACCTTTCTGGATATCATTTATCTAGAGATGTCTACAGCAAGATTGCATGGTGCAAAAGAGGAAAACGTTGAGATTTGGTCTGGTATTGCAGATTTGGTTGGGGGCATGGTTTGATCATTATTATTGTTATTATCATTATTTGTTTTCATTGCACAGTGGTTGAAGTGATGACATTTTGTGGCATCTTTGGTCTCGGGGGGGGGAGGGGTGGGTGGGATTGTTTGTTTTTGTTTTTGTGCTTTTGATGTTGTGTGTTGTTTTATGTGTGTTTTGTTTGCTTTAAGTCTTTCATGTTGTTAACGTGTCTTGTGATTTTTGTCTTAAAATAAAAACATTTGATAACAAAAAAAACTCTATTTTAACCATGATAGATTCATCAAAAACACCTGTTTTTTTGCTGGTGACTGATACCTCCCTCCTAATACGTGAGGTGCCCTTGTTTTTTTAATTATTACATTTTTTTTAAATCATCATACATCTCATTCCAGCCAATCGTAATTTCTGTTCTCACTTTTCCGTCTTTATTCTGTCCTCACTTTTTATTCTCAATATGTACAGTACTTTGCTCAGCCAATCAAATCATCGCTATGGGCTACTCAGCCAATCAAATCATTGCTATGATTTACACAAACACACAAAGCTGGGCATAGGAGGGGCTAGCGCCCCTCAAACATCTTTTGGAAGATGAAAAACATTGCGGAAAGAATAAGGCTCCATGAAAATAAATGAAAAAAGTTATTATTAAAAATAAAATAAAAACACGGGAGCCTCACGTATTAGGAGAGCAGTATGAGTCACCAGAATATAGAGGACGGGTGTTTTCGATGAATCCAATATGATTAAAATAGAGTTTAAAGGTTACAAAGTTTGTATATGAAAGGCAGCTAAAGTGAATATCAAATATATGTCTGTCTGTCTGTCTGTCTGTCTGTCTGTCTGTCTGTCTGTCTGTCTGTCTGTCTGTCTGTCTGTCTGTCTGTCTGTCTGTCCTATGTACCTACCTACCTATCCGCCAGGAGAAGAAAGAAAACGGATGTACAAATGGAGGGTTTTCAGAGTTAAATGAACTCTAATGCAGAGTGATGGAGGGCTGCAATGCTTCCAGTGGCAATGAACTAAACTCGGTGTGATAAAGACTCAATAAATACTGTTAATACTGCCAGGACTTTTCGAAGATGAGGGTTGAGGCTTTGAAAGTGCTCTGTGAAAGACATGCACAATTGCTTCTCAACATGCGTACCTAGACTCAAGACAAGTAAGCGCGGTGATGCATAATTATAAAACCCATTACTATTGTTTGCGCCTAACGTGACCAACCTTTTAATCCAATTATTGGACTGCTTTTCCTCCACAGCCACACTGATTAGGTAGATCTGAGCCAGGTGTTGGAAAAGCTAAAAGCGGTGACGGGCAAAGCCAGTAATTAGGGAAATGGGGGAATAACCGTGACGGCGGCTCCTGTCCATGCTGTCCGTGCTCAGTGATTGATGGTCATTGTTTGTTGTTGTTGCTTTGGATATGCTATATTAATGGATTTAACACTTGTGTTCTTGCATTGTTATCCAGGTCGTAGCCTATTGCATATGCATTTGTTCAGTATGATTGCATTGTTATCCAGGTCGTAGCCTATTGCATATGCATTTGTTCAGTATGATTGCATTGTTATCCAGGTCGTAGCCTATTGCATATGCATTTGTTCAGTATGATTGCATTGTTATCCAGGTCGTAGCCTATTGCATATGCATTTGTTCAGTATGATTGTATGCACTGCATTTGCTGCCTGGATACATGGTTACAATGTTGCATTCACATGAAGCAGGCGGAAACTGCATACAGAGGAGAGCATCAGTGCTGCTGTTCTTTCTTTTTTGGAGTTTTTCTAACTTTAATTTACGCAAACTTGATTTCCCCTTCCTGTCTCCCTCGGCAATCCGACGATGTCGGACCCAAGTGCAGGAGATCTTATACGTGAACATGCACATGTGCCCTTTTTTAATCCACAACAGTTTTTTCACCACAGTGAAAGTAAATTGAATTCATTCATTCTCTCTCTCTCTCCCTGTCACTTATGCGCATGAAAATACGCATATTCGCACACGCAAACACACACACACACACACACACACACTCACACACACACACACACACACACACACACGCACACACATGCACACATTCCGCCAGGGCGCTCACCAGTGACGGTTTGGTCATCAGCCAGCATCATGCGCTCTCACAACATTACATTTCTGCCTCAAACTCTGTGAACTACGTGGACGCTCACCAAATCTCATTTGAATTATGCACGCATGGCATCGCATAGCATAGTGTATACATGGTACACACACACACACACACACACACACACACACACACACTCTGACTCCCAACATTTGTAATTTGCTTTCCACACTCTCTCGATTACTCTCTATTTCTAAGAGTCACTGGCTGTCACCGGTTGAACTTGGTTAAGTGTTTGTAGGTTGAGCCTCAGGCCGCTTCTCTCACAGATAAGAAGCCTGTAATCCTGGCGCACGTGTGTCTGTGTGCGTGTGCGTGTGCGTGTGTGTGCGCGTGCGTGTGCGTGTGTGTGTGTGTGTGTGCACTAAGCAGCAGGTGTTATTGTGTGCTTTCCGGAGGATTCTGCCGGGCTGCCATGGGACTGACTGAGGAAACCAGTTTAAAGAAATTGGAAACTTTACTTTAGCAATATTTTCTATATACACCCCAGTGCTGAATGAAGTATCATTAACTCCCTTCCTCCCTTTGTTATTTTTAAATGAGCTTTGAAATGAGCCCTCTCTTTTCCCTTAAGTCTGTCACAGAAATCACATATTTCTAATGACAAAACAAACTGCACCATAATCATCGCCCTCCCGTGTTAATAATATGAAAAATAAATCAGATAAGTGGATTTTTTTTAATTTTCATCTCCCAAGTATCTTTCCTAAAGGAAAAGAGAAAGGGAGAGAGAGAGACAAAAAGATGCCTCTTTTTTTTCTTTTCATTTTCTTTTGCAAAGCGTCTTGCGTGTTTGACAGCAGACCGGCCTTAACGAATGGGAAACGGCGAGTTGCCTCTTAACCCATTCTGAACGGGCACCCATTTTGGTGTCAGCATCATGTTATGCTTTACCTATTTAAAAATAGCAGATCTACAAGCTCATATCGCGCCACCGAGTGGCGCGATACGAGCTTGTAGGTCTGCTATTTTTGAAAAATCGAAGAGCGACTGACATTTTTAGAATCTGATCTCGGGTCAGAATGGGTTCATCAGACCAGTGTGTGTCCGGCGGAAACCTCGTATGAATCTGATCTCAGGTCAGAATGGGTTAATAGATCTATATTCATTTTCAAATGAGTTGATTAGCCAGCACAATGTCATTGGATTCAGGCGCCCATTACACATTTATGATGGTAAATTACTGAACATTTACAATCCAAATGAAATTTCATGAGGGGGGTGTGGGGAGGGGGGGGGGTGGGATGGAGAGAAGAAACGAAAGAGAGACGGAGAAATGGAGGGAGAGAGGGAGGAATATTCCATTCATCCCTGTAGTCCTGCCTCATTGCGTCTTGCACTCGTTCACTTGCTCTCCCCCCCACCCCCCCCCCCCCCCCCCCCTCTCTCTCTCTCTCTCTCTCTCTCTCTCTCTCTCTCTCTCCATCCTGTCTTAAATTCCCGTCTCTCTATCTCTGTCTTTTTCAGCACAACACTTCAGTGCCCCCTGTGGTCGAACTTTGCTTCACACGGAGGAGCCTCTGCATTCACTCCACCGCTCAGTCAGTCAGTCAGTCAGTCAGTCAGCCCCTGACTGTCAGAAAGACTCATGGCTGTATGAACAACTTCATGGCTAAAGAATCAGTCACCGATATCTCCCCTTGGAAAGAAAGTGATTAAAACGAGTAAAATACGCAGGGTTCATTAAGCCATTTGTAACTCTCTCTGAGTTCAGGATGCAGGCAGAAAGAGAGCGAGGTCACCACCAGTGCTTATTATATTTCTCTGTTTTGTTTTGGGCTTGTTTCTAAAGTGCTTGTTTGAGGCTACCTTCGCAATGTTGTTTAAGACAGTGGTTCTCCAACATTTTCATGCCAAGGACATCTTGTAATATATAAACAAAAAATTGGTGTCAGGGACCCCCAAATGTTTTTTCATGATTTCTTTGAAAATAGCAGATCTACAGTATGAAGCCCACAACAACGCATCGATTTGCGACGCACTGTGACCTTGTATAGATTTACTATATTCAAATAGTCGATGGTATGGTTCAAGTGGTACAACCGGTCGTTTGTTTTTGCACAGACCATGGGCAACACTACATGGTCACCGCCGTGGGTGAACGGAGGGACCGGCGGCAGACCGACGCTTGAGATGACGGACGCATGGGCCGATATGCAACGCGCATAGATATTTCACAGAGGAGTCGGGTCGTCGTTTCTCCTCTCCGTCTCTTTGGAGTCTGCAGCGTCTCATCACATTCCGCGGGGTTCAAACGTTCTACAGAAGCAAACGCCCGTCCTCCCCGCTGCGCTCGGCGCTGAGGGGGCCGACGCCGAGCCCCCCCCCCCCACCCCCCCCCCCCCCCACTTCCCCGTCCGCACGCTCTGGCATCAATATTTTATTTAGGCAAATTTGCAGTGACACGCATTAGGCCCACGTTTTTATGCTGCATCCCCTGTCGTGTAAGGAGAGAGAACTATCTCGCTCTCTCTCTCTCTCTCTTTTGTTGCAGCTCTCTCTCTATCGCTTCTTTTCTTTCTCTCCTTTTACCCTTCCCTTTTCTATCCTCTCTCTCTCTCTCTCTCTCTCTCTCTCTCCAGTGTTGCCTGGCCCTCCGCCTCTAAATAATTCATCGTCCAATCAATCATTTTCTCTTTGTTTTGGGCCCCGGTGCCCGAGATGAAACGGCCCACTGCCAAAGCTGCTTTGCCTCATCTGAGGGCTGGAAAACATGATCTGCTGAGATTACAACACACACACACACACACACACACACACACACACACACACACACACACACACACACACACACACACACACACACACACACACACACTTATTTATTTATTTCTCAGTCTTCAAATAATAGAGAAAGCTAGTACCTTCGTTGTTAGCATTCATTCATTCATTCATTCAACCTCTATTCATTTTCTCTGAAATACACTGAGAGCAGGACCCTCATTTTCAGTGATGCAGAATAGATTATAAAAGGCACACCACAACAGAGCCATGCTATATATGCCCTTTGAACAGGAACAGGAGATGCTAATAGTCCCCATTACGGATGCTGTGCTCTGTGTACAGTGCTGTACATACATGCCATACATGTCACCACGTTAGCGTCTCTCTGATCAGGCTGCTGGTACAGATATGCTCACCTTCTCGTGGCTAACTGTATATAGCGCTCAATGTCCACGTTGTAGTTCCTTATATGGTTTGAAGGAAGTCCTTTCTTTCTTATTCGTTTCAGAAAAGATGGGACTGTGCGTGCGTCTTCTAGTCCTGGCTGTTTGTTTGTCCTGTTCAAATAAACACATCAGGAACACATGATTATATACTATACACACATCCCTTAGCTTATATTGCATTGTGTATTTAATTGATGGGCCTACTGTATATTTAATACAAAAGCATGTCTGTCAGTCCGTTGACATAAAACGGAAGATACCGTACATAAATTCATAAACCATGTATTAGAGCAAAACTGTGGTAAACCTATTCCGCAGGTGTTAAATAACACAAGCATTTATCTCAAAATGAGGCATAGTCATGGATCCCGTTGTATCTCATCTCTTCTTTTGTAGCGTGGTTATACACTTTTAATTGAACTCCCCTCTCGTCCAGCATATATCCTTTACTCTTTCTTTCAGTTCTAAAAGGCACGCCACAGCGAGGTGTATATATATAGGATGTAATGTAACGCAGTCGGGCTCGGCTGTGGGTTAGCTGATCTAAAGGGCCTCTTCCTCTCCATCTTAAAGCCTGCAACGAGGGAGCTTTAATAGGAGGAAATGTCGTGGACAAGTGATTTTGAAGATATCCCGCTTCATCCCCTTTTAGGCGCGCTCTGCAGGTGATGCCGCGGATGTCCTACCCACCCCGACGTTTGATGTGGAACAACATGGATTCCCCATTGAGTGATCGTTTCAAATGCATTGTAGGAGGGGGGAGGGGGGGGGGGGGTCGTAGCTCCCCCCTACTTGAGCTACATCAGAGAATACTGACATCTATTATGGTAAAGGAGAGACGTGAGAAGTGTTTGAAAAATCCAAGTACGCGTGCAGTCGAAGTGTCAGGATTCTTTTTTTTTACTGTCTTTCGCGCTCTCCTTTTTTAACAAGGTGTTTTTTTCAAGCCAACCATGTCTATATGAACTCTGTTGGGTGGAGCATGAAAGGACGCTCCCTGCCCATCATGGGAATATTTCAGTCCTCACCAAAAAAAAAAGAGAGAACAAGGTCCCCTGTGTCAGCCATAACAAGCTGAGATTTAATCCATAGACCTTTGAGATCGGTTCAAGTCATCAGCTCAGTCACCATCACGCCGGGGACCCCGAGCTAAACTTTTATTTTTAAGTCACCAAAGCTTTTCGGAGGTCGCTGCATTCAACCCCGCATAGCCTCTTTAGCGGGCGTTTTGGACCAGGGACTCTCCTCCTCTGTGCAAACCAGAGCGACTGAATCGCTATAGTTCTGTCTTTTGTATTTCAATTTGTAATTCGAGTCGAGAACTTGTATTTGTTCCCGAACGGCGCAGTGTGTTCGCGGCGAGGCGTGACGCGGATAATGGGAAGAAGGGACTTGCACACTTGAATTGAATTCGACGCTCCAAACCCGGTTTTATTCCGGCACAGTTAACCCATTCTGACCTGAGATCAGATTCATACGAGGTTTCCACTGGACACACACTGGTCTGATTAACCCATTCTGACCTGAGATCAGATTCTAGAAATGTCAGTCGTTCTTCGATTTTTCAAAAATAGCAGACCTACAAGCTCGTATCGCGCCACTCGGTGGCGCGATATGAGCTTGTAGATCTGCTATTTTTCAATAGCTAAAGCATAACGTGATGCCAACACCAACACGGGTGCCCGGTCAGAATGGGTTAAAACATGCATTACCGAGTATAGTACCCACACGGAAACAGACAGAATATTCTATATTACAACTCATGCCCAGCCTCTGCTGTCAAATAAAAACTTTTCTTTATACATACCTCCATAAATCTAATTCGTGGGAATATCACAACGTCGGGGCCTATGAAACCCATTCAGGAGTCCCCAGACTTGATTGATTGATTGATTGACATATGTGTTGGCAATGCTCATAACATTTTCAATCAATCAACACATTCTCCAGTATTGTACCAATTGGCCACAGACTCCCATTTGAAAAGAGTATGTGCAAGGAACAAAGATTTGTAAGCATTTTCTTCTTCAAAAATAGCAGATCTACAAGCTGCGCAGCACTTCACATTGAGACGCGTTGTGAGCGTGTAGATTTGCAATTGCAACTGAAGTAAATGAGCTGAACAGTATATCACTATTATATAGCCCATGAACATACGTAAACTTTAACTAAATACTCAGGCAAAGATACGGAGATTAGGACGGACGACGGTGAAGGCAGATGAGAGTTTCCAGAAGTCCATTTTATTGTAGATTACAAACAAAGACAGCAGATCACAGACATGGAGCTGGAGCCCCAGCCCCAAGCTCCTTCAGCCTGTCGGCTTCCGGAGGACTAACACACAGAGTTACATTTTCACTAGGCTTTAAATACAAGTCAAGACAAAGGGATCAAAGAGACATGGCCAAAATAGATGTTTGCCTGCAGCCGCAGCTGCTATCAGCCAGCTATAGATCCACTTAGCATACAGGACCCCCTGTTGCTGTCCAGGCATCCTGTTCGGACAGGTTTGCTCTCTCACTCATGTCATGAGAGAACAAAGATCCACTTTAGTTTATTTAAACATATTTAGTCTGTCTAGTTTAACATTACTAATACTATAGGCTATAATTAATGTGAATTGTGATAATATACATCACAACCCCCCGGACCCTAATCTATAGCAAGTCACTGCATTCCTATACCTACACACCCTCCTGTAACTACGATCAGATCAGCCAAAATTGCCCTCGTAAATTTTCATCGGCAAAAGAAAATAAATAGAAATCCCCGCGCTCGGATACAAGCTTCACAACTATAATGTGCCGCTTGTTTCTCGGCACGTGAAATCCAATCGGCCCGTCGGAGAATGTGCCCGCGGGGGACTTCCCCTTCCCCAGCCCTGTTAAACTGGTGTCTCAGGTCTGATAAATAGCATGGAGGGATGAAGAGGCATTAACTGTAAGCGCCCCACCGTAAAAAGACAAACAGCTTTATTTATCAGGCAGGCAGCAAAACGCATTACGGAGACAGACGCCGGTCGCCTGGAGTAAATAAAACACTCACTGACAACATAAAACACCTCTCGCACACACAGAGAGAGAGAGACACAGAGAGAGAGAGAGAGAGAGAGAGAGAGAGAGAGAGAGAGAGAGAGAGAGAGAGAGAGAGAGAGAGAAGAAAAGCAAGAACCACAGAGGTGAATGGGAGGCGGAGGAAAACTGTAGAAAAGGAAGAAATATGACAAAGGCCTGATGGAGACATGAATGGGGATGACTGAAGCAAGGAGAGATGAATTGTGGGAAGAGTGCAAGCAAAAAAAAAAACAAAAAAATCGGAGCGCAGATGGAATGCAAGCAAGGTGGAGGTCCGAATGATACGCGAGAGAGGAGAAAAGACTGAATATGGGGAAGAACAAAAAAAGTGAGATATAGATAGATGGACAAAGGAGAGGAGTGAAAGAGAGAGAAAGAGATATGGAGAGAGAGAGAGAGGAGGAGGAGAGGCAGGATGGTGTCAGCCAGGCAGAGCTGAAGGATCACCCAGGGCCCTGTCATCATGCCCCGTAGGGCCGCACGTCAAACAGCTTCACCGTCGGTGACTGATCACTCCCTCCTGCTACTGTTTGTGTATCACACACACACACACACACACACACACCAGTGCATGTACTGTACTTGAAAGCACACACACACACAGGGTATACCGTATATGCACACATGCACAGCACGCACACACATGCAAATCATTTAACCGAGGACAAAAAAACCCACACACTCACATGACCCTGTGTGTAGCCTGTGCGATATCTGCCCCACTTCGTGAAACAAATTGGCCAAACCCACCGAAGAGACAGCCTGCCACCACAGACAGCCGGCCACCGATTACCTCTAGTGAGGAAAAGTCAGGCGCAATAATTGTTCCTGAATGTGTCGAGAATCTGCTCAAATAAGTCATTTTCGAAAACGCATGTCACCCTCTGCACCCCCGCTCATGGGGTCCCCTCTCTCCTCAGTTGTAAGATATTTATTAACAATTAAGATTTAATTGGGGAAAATATTTGGTTCATATGTGTCAGTATAATTTAGGCGGGAAAGTGTTATGGGTTCCTGTTTTTTATGAGAATGTCATTAACCCCCTTGTAATTAACCTCCTTGAAAAATTAACCACATGTTATTATCAAACCAAGCAAATAATTGAAGTGGCGGCTTAATTTATAATTTGACAATTTCCAACCTCTTTTTTCCCCTGCTTGCTCTCTCTTTCTCTCTCTCTTTAATGTAATTTGAAAAAAAATAAAATAAAATAAATAAATGGTAGAAATGGTAGAAATGTCAGTGTCTTTAATGAGCGCATAGCAGGGCGGGTGAATAGAGCGCTCTTGAATAATGGCGTCTGTGGTCCGTCCTTTTAAACTGGACCGCATTACCCAGGAGACCCCTCTGTCAGGTAGTGTGAGTCCGGGGGGGCCTCCCCGACTCAGACCAAGAGCGAGAGCGAGAGAGAGAGCATGAAGAGGCCACAGGGGAAAGTGAACGAGGCCACAGGGGAACGCTATGGAGATTCAGACCTGCTGGATAAGACAGGCTGCCTCATGTATAGGTTACATAGACTGGCTAAACAAGGCCTGTGTGTCAAGGCTTACAGTTGAGATGTGTGTGTGTGTGTGTGTGTGTGTGTGTGTGCGTGCGCGTGTGTGCGTGCGCGCGCACATGGAAGGAGACGGAGAGGTATGGAAAGAAAAACACATTTTCAGAATGTCCATCACAACGCCCTCGGCCATGCTTAACATCAAATGAGATTGGAATGGGGTTGTAATCGGCCTCCCTGCATGAAGCCAATTTGAAAATATAGAAGCTCCTTAGCCCTTTGGTTTGTGCCTCTGCTGACGGTTGTGATGCTCCGTTTCTATCTACAGTATAAGGGGTGGGGTGTGGTGATGAAGTTCAATCAGTGTGAAAGGAATTCATTGCTATTAATATAGTATAACACGGATCCCAATATTGTCTTGGTTTTTTATACCCTTGACATATTTTTCGGAGGCCTTTGCGAGGCCTTTGCGAGGCCTTTGCGTTTCCCGCCAGCTGCATGAATTGGGCTATAACTATCCCTTTTCTGTGGGAGTTTGCTTTTCATTGTGTTTTTTGGCGAATGTTTCCCGCAGATTGGGGATGCTACAGGGCAGTGGTTCCCATTTCTCCTTGAGGGAGTTCCTCTGGGTCCCCAGCAAAATGATAGTAAGGACCCAAATGGACCCTTAAGGGTCTGTAGCTCTGTTCCATTTGTGTACACTCTCAGAGTAAAATTAACAGTGATTTTACAATATAAATCGGGGTCGCAGATATAAAGATGCCATTAAATAGGGATCCGTAGCCTAATGCATGTCACACTGGCGGTCCTTGAAATTAAAATGGTTGCGAATCACTGCTAGAGCCGTACAAATCCGTACAAATCAAAAGGGGGTCCATGGGCTAATTAGTGTCAATTTGGGGGTCCTTGACATGAAAAGGTTTGGGACCCACTGCTATAGGGCGCTTCTGAGCTTGAGTTTTAACCAGACACGCCATATGCCGGACCTGACCGCCGACTGACCCCCATGCAGCCCTGCATGGTTTCCGTGCGACACTACGGGCCCCTCCCGTCCCGTCCCGCCCGCCAGAAGTTGAGAGCCCCCCCCCCCCCCTCCTCCCCCAACCCCTGATGGGCTCTGTGGCTGCCCCCCCCCCCCCCCCCCCCCCCGGCCCCCGCCGAGGCCAATGATGATGTCCACGAGTTATCCGGGACAGACGTTTAACTGCCATACAAAACCTGCCATGGCTCGCTGCTCCCTCAATCACTCGTGTGACAGTTAACGGCCCGCGGTGGCTAATGATTTCCTGTCATGTCGGGACCGCGGCCGCGGAACCGCCGAGGATTAAATATCGGACGGCGATGGACACGTCCGGCCGCCGCCGCCGCTCCGGCGGCCCCACCACTCACTCAACAGCCACCCCCATCCATCCATCCACCCACCCACCCATCCGTCCGTCCGTCCGTCTGCTGTCAATCAATGTCCAGATGTCTACAGGGGCAGAGCGTGCAGAGCGGGGGCCGCGGTGTCCTGGCTCGTCATCATCGTTAACATCACACCGTCGGAAGGGTACGGCGCCGATAACGGGGACACCGCTGGAAAGAGACCGTTGGCGATCTGCCATTATGTTCCCCGCGAGACTTTTATCACAGAGGGAAATTGACATCACTCTTGTATGGCTCTTTGAACACCCCCCCCCCCTCCCCCCAATCGTTGTGTGTGTGTGTGTGGGGGGGGGGGGGGGGGGGGGGGGGCACATACTCCAGCCCATGCATTACGGGAGAAAAGTTTTGACGTCGAGTGGGGATCGTGGGGTGCGGTCCGTGTCCCTCGCCTGCAAAACCGGACCTCTGTTGTACAAATGTCCATCATCTTACTCCTCCATGTTACGATCTCCTCCAAAAATATATACTGTATACTATTATATATATATATATATATATATATATATATTCACAACTTTTTTGCTTATGTGGCACTTGTGTCAACCTTCTGCAGGGATGTCAGCTGTCTGTGTGTACAACACAGAGTTGGAAGTTTCAGCCCCACTAGCTCTCTCTTGCAATGTCCTACTCATCTACTGCAGTACCGTGTGTGTGTGTGTGTGTGTGTGTGTGTGTGTGTGTGTGTGTTCGTGTGTGTGTTCATGGATCTTGTATTCATCTCTGCTCCTTGACGGGGTCTGCCTTCTCTTCCTGCACATCAACATTGTTTGCCGGACGGGGCATCTCTCTTGCCGGTAGTTGTGTGGAAACTTTGGGGTATTTATTATTCAAAGGCCTTGTTCCTTATGCTGTTTCAGTAGCGGGGGGGGAGGGGGAGAGGGGGGGGGGGGGAGCAAAGGTGGTGTGTTGGGTGTATGGGAGATGGTGGGCTGACACTGTCGCTGACAGGGAGGGCATCAGAATCCCTCTGTCGACTTCCCCCCTATTATTTGTTCCAGTCTGGGAAGGCACTGGCAAGATCACAGAAGAGATATAGAGGGGTGGGTGGGTGTGTGTGTGTGTGTGTGTGTGTGTGTGTGTGTGTGTGTGTGTGTGTGTTGTGTGTTGTGTGGCTATTGTGGGGTGCTCATAATGTGGTGTACGAGCCGAGGGTGTACTTCTCATTGTGGGGCATATTTCTGCGTGTGCGTGTGTGTGTGTGTGTGTGTGTTTCTGCAAGCGGGTTGTTGTTGTGAAGTATTTTGGGGAGCTTTAGTATATTCCGTCACATTGTCAGGTGCATGCGTGCGCATGGATGCTGTGAGTACACATGCGTGTTTGTGTGCAGTTGCTGTCAGGTGGGGTGATCTCGTTTTCGTCTGGGAAGCTCTCACTCACCTGTCTCTCTGTCTCTCTCTGTGTGTGTGCGTGTGTGTGTGTGCGTGTGTGTGTGTGCGCACGTGCGTGCGTGTGTGTGTTGTTACCGGCCTTGGTTGCCTGGCTTTGGGAGAAACAAGCTCTTATCTGGCCAGAGTGAAAGTTTATTCACACACACAAAAGAAGAAAATCCATAGCATTGATCTGTTCAATTCATTTGTGGTTCACACCTACTTGTGTTTACTCAAAACATTGCATTTAATCAATGAAATTAATCGTAAGCCCTCGCTCTCCTCTTGCGCTGCCTTGCACCAATATGCGGGTGCTAGTGTGTGCGAGCGCAGTGTCGCGCACGCACGCGTGCCCACATACAAAGGCAAAAAGCACACAGTCGTTCCCTTTTGCAAATAGTCATTATAAGCAGCACCAAAATGTCTTCAGCCTTGCCTTTTCCTGCCCCTGCAGACAGACTCCACTTCCTACACTTTACATACAATATTCATGCCATGTCGGAGCATCAGGCTTCAAGGTCCGGTCATCTGAACGAACAAAAAAAAAAAAAGAAAGAAAGAAAGTAAATTAAATAAATAAGAAGAAGAAACCCTGGCAATCAACGATTGTCTCTTGTCATTATGAAAGGGAATAATTCCTTAACATGCGCAGAGACGCTTCAAAAACAGCCTTTTTTGATGAGTGACACTGCTCGTCCTCTGGAACCTTTTCATGTGTCAAACTCATTAATAAGGCAGTACCCCGGAGAGGCAGACAGGGGAGAGACCGTGTGTGTGTGTGTGTGTGTGTGTGTGTGTGCGCGACTTTGGGCTTGTTTGAATTGTCAGGTACGATTTTGGGCCTCTGATCTTCAGATCAACAATGTTCAGTCACACCGGTTGTAGTGCTATTTATCACTTCGTCTCATGACAAGCTTCGTACCAGTTCCCTTCCTGTGCGAGGTGGCAGCCCCCCCCCCCCCCCCCCCCCGCCCCTTTTTTTTTGGTGTAAAATCCTGAGAATAAAATAAAAAAAGCCAAAAGTCAGCAGTGGCATTCCCTAGCAGTGAAATGTGTGTGTTAATCCCCCAAAAGCACCAGGGGAAGTGAGAATTCTAAATTAGATGGTACGCTTTTAGAATTGTGTTTCCTTCGACGGACCAAAGTTATCGCCAGCTGAGCTCGCTCATCTTTTGTTCCGTGCTTGGCCATGTCAAACAACCATTTCCACGGAGCGCAACTCTTCTTTCATTTTATTTTTTTACAGACACAAAGGAATAATAATAATAATAAAACTTTATTTGTATAGCACCTTTCATGACATGAAATGCAGCTCAAAGTGCTTTACAGAACAATGGAGAATAAAAGAAAAGCAAGGCAACGACAGTAATGCAATACAGTGAGGACATGAATAACAAAAACTAAAAAAAAACAACTAAAAGATCAATTAAAAGCAATGTTGTAGAAGTGGGTCTTGAGCTGAGCTTTAAAAATGTCTACAGAGGCTGCCTGACGAAGGTACAGAGGGAGCTTGTTCCATGCCGACGGCCCGTAGAAGCAAAAAGCTGCTTCCCCGTATTAACAAGATAGACAGTTGCAACAGCTATTCTTGTTGCTTTTATTACAAATTTGTTGTATACATAATGTGTGGCATTTTAGAGCGTTGAAATTGCGACGTTTTAAACCTCTTAACCGTGTTCTGGGTGTGTCGGAGTTGGTTTATGTTTAGGCTTCTCGCGTGTCCGTATTAAAGCTTAATGCGAGTCACCTCTAATAAGGCATGGGGATTCTGACGAATGCAATGAGTGCATGTTTTTCGAGTCGTACAATATGCACAGCAGCATCTTATCTGCGTAATGCAAGCGTGTTTATGAGGCCTTCCAGCCTCCAGAATGTGTTCTAAGTGAGCCTTTGCCCGCAGAAGGCATTTTTAAGTGCCTGAGACATGAACGCACGCATACACATGCAAACACACACACACACACACACACACACACACACACACACACACACACACACACACACACACACACACACACACACAGTCACGCTCTGTAATTTAGAACTGTAGGCTTTTAGTCAGCATATTAGATGTGTCAATTCATAAAGTAACGCTTTTAATATTTATGTTTTCCTATTTGTCAACCAACATTCCATAACAAATTCATGAAAAAAGCCCCTCAGACTGCATGCTGGGAGCAGGCTTTGTGCAGCGCATCCATTTTTGAAAAGACGGCATCCATTTACAACTCATCATGGGAGATTTGCATCCTCCGTGCTTTTGAAGAATCGGGATAAATATTTTTGTACCATGCATTTTTAAAAAACTTCCGCGCCAGTGCAGCGCTATACCTCAGCTGGCCCCCTCGTGCTCCGAGCAGTGAGCAAACAAACACACAACACTAATGGACTTTCATGTCATCTCGTTTAGTCAATAATTAACTGTTATGCAATGCACAATCAAAGGGTTGCATTATTGATTGTCAGCAGTTGTTTTTCAAATCATCCCTTCGTGTAAAGTATAGCAGTGAATCCGATAGCAGGGGCCCTCCTCGGCATACTTTGTTGCCTCTGTCTATAACAAGTGCTTTCAGGCCTGTCAGACGCACTTAGCGCGCTTCTCATTTCCCCGCGTGCTTCCTCGCTTCATCAGAAAACCTGACATGGCTTATTTGTTTGTCACGGCGCGTCTTTAAAACGAGAGCCTTGTTTGTTTGGAGTAAATCAGGCAGATTGAATCAAGCGGAGCCTGTCAAGAGATGTCTCAAACGGAAGCGGTTTTCTGAATATCTGCGAGCGGGGGCCTGCCAGGGGTCGGGTGGGGGAGGGGGGGGGGGGGGGGGGGGGGGGGGGGTGCGTATCGAGTCTTCAAGTACATACAGTATACCCTTTCCCTCTCCCCTTAATGAGTTCACTGGCGTGGAGCCATGCTATGTGGCTTCACATGTTAGTGGCGTAGACAGTTTTGACACTGAGATCAAAAGGATTACATCAAACCGGACTTCGAAGTTGTTAGCTATCCATGGATGCCCCGCCTGCTGGGTCAGTGGAGTGGGTCTGAAGCATGTCTGAAATAGATGTATATATCTGAGAGGGGACCCCCCCCCCCCCCACACACACACACACACTCACTTATTATGCAACTAATGTATACAGCCTTTTTTTCAAACAGGAATTGGAGGTTAATAACGTGAACACTAGTGAATCTGCAGCATGGTTTGAGTAAATATCGCTGATTGACAAGCATGTGTATATGCATGCAATGCAACTTCAATGTTACGTGACATTTAATTACTTATTTTATTTATTTATTTTAACAGGGACAATGCACATTAATCAACACGTCATTTTGCAAATCCATGTAAATGGGCCAGAGTTAGCCATAAGCAAATTTCCATCTGTAGTCCCTGAGCAGGCTCTTACAAGTGATAAAAATAAGGTATCCATACAAAAAAAAGTAAACATAGTACAGGGGGCAAAACAATTACAGTGAAAAGTGACACCAGTGACAAAGGGAACCAGTAATAAACTAGAAAAAGTGCCCTTCCGGGCACAGGTCTCCACCAGGTTATCCACAGATCCGTGCAGTTAGAGGTAAAAACACTTTTCGGCCAGTTATAGCGCCACCTTGAGGCTGAGTTGAAATTGTTCATGTGGCATTTCGTCCTCTGCCTAGTGGGAATGTGGGTGCACAATTTCACGGAAATCACGCGATGTGTTCATGATTTGCAGCATTTTGTTTGAAACTGAGCACTCCTGTGAACTTTGGAAGCCAATCTTAACCAATCAGGATGGAGTCTGATAAATGTGAAAGACCCGTTTCGTTGAATGGCTCTAGAGAGACTGTGTACCAATTTGCGTGATGTTTGGACAAAATCTGTAGGTGTACTGTGCAAAAACTTGTTTTGCACAAAGCGGCCTCCTGGTGGCGCTATAACAGGCCGTTGTGGAAAGTTTGGGGCAGAGGTTCATCGTTGGCATCCAGGGAGTGTGTGTGCAAAATATGGCATCGACCGGGTTAACGGTGGCCGAGATTAGCTGTTCACGGACACACGGACGGACACACACACGGACGGACGGACGGACGGACGGACGGACGGACACGCGGACGGACGGAGTGCAAAACATACTCTCCCCACATGCCTTCGGCCTGGTGGAGACAATGAATGATAATTACTCGTGGTTACAGATTTGGTTTGCTTTAAGCCACCTTTTAAGGTTACATTTTAAGGTAAAATTGTCTCTCTCACTTCTGTAGAGAAGTAAGAGGCACCACTGTCCCTTCCATCTATAAATTGTTTCAGTGGTGTAGGTGCAAGTCCATTTAGAATCTTAAACGTGAGACAAGCATCTGCAAAATGTTTAAAGCTATTCAAATTAAAGAAGTTGTACCTTTGGACTATATGGCAATGGTGGTCACGGTTGGGCTTTTGGTCCAGTGTTTTTAGTGTCTGTTTGTACAGTGACTATGGGTTTTAAAGTTGTCAGATTTGTCTGTGACCAGGTTGTGAAACAGTATGTTATGTGTGAGAAGATCATGAAGAGTTTAGCTGCGTCTGTTGTTAAATATGGTCTTAATAGATACATTGAATTTGATTTTGTTGGCTACATTTTTCAACGTGTTTTTAAATGTCAAATTTGAGTCTAGTGTGATTCCAAGATATTTAAATTCTGAGAGGCCTACTACCTGAATACTGTTACATTTGACAAGAATGTCAATGTCAGGATCTGTTGAGTTGTGTGAGAAAAACATACAAACAGTTTTGTTGTGAGCTTGTATAGGTCACAAGCTGCTCATCAGGGCCAGTGCTGTGTCTTGCTCAAGGACACTTCGATAAGCAGCCGGGAGGAGCCGGGAATCCAACGCATTGACATTAATTCAACCATAATCAAACTAGAGGCCGCTTTTTTATCACAGTGAGTAAAGGGTCAGATGCATGTTCAGCTCCTTTAGCTTTCTCTTGTCCTCGGTCTATAACCTTTACTCTCTCTCTCTCTTTCTCTCCTCCCTTGCATCCACCTGTGCCTCGTTCCCCACATTCCCTAGCTTTTCATTGGGCCAGGGGGGTCGAGGGAATCCCGTAACCCCACAGTTAGAAGTGCGACCCCTCTCGCAATAAAACGTGCATTCACGAGCGAGCGTCATGCACACGTGGCCCCGCGATGCAGAAAACAGCCTTCGTATATGAAACTGTGTGCCGGCACAACTTAAGTGATACGTATAAGTACGCGACCACACTTCTGGGGGTCGCGGGGTCAGGAGAGGGGACCGAATCAGGAGGGTTTCAGGGGCGTCGGCCCGGGTATACCTCCCGCCAGTCATAAACCTCCACATCACATCTGGCGTCCTCTAAACCCAAGGGGCATTTTATATGATCAATTAATGGAATATTTAAGCGGCTGACCATATGAAAACGCACCCATGTGGAATAGCCACCCTTAATTGCATTTTCAGAGACGGAAAGGGTGACAGAGACAGACTCTAATCTTCTTTCTGTTACCAGTGACAGGACTGCAACGTGCCCACATCACATGTGGAGGTTGATAGTCATCTTTGCTGATAATGCGGCTCTTAATTACTAAAGGTATCTTTGTCGCTCAGTGGGACTCAGTAGCGCCACCAGACGATCTTTGTATTGGCTTAAGTTATAAATGCATAAATAATGCATAATTAAATACATTAAATGTTAGGGACACCAGGTCGAAGCGGTCAAAACCACATTTTGGGCAGAACATTTGGCAAAAAAGAGGAGGGTCCAAGTATAGAGACCCAGGAGGACTCCTGTCAATGAAGTATAATAGGGTTTGAGTGGTTAATAACCCCCCCCCCCCCCCCCCCTGAATTTAACCATTTAAAGGACTGAACGGGTCCGACGCCACGCCCCTGTACAGCATGTGAACGAAGAGACATACGTGTCACTCTCGTTGAATATCGGAACTTCATCACAGAATAATGCGTGAATAAGTGGTCTGTATACGTCTGACTGGCCTTTCACAGGCAGGGTTAGTTCTGCATCTGTGAGCGGTTGGTTGCAGTCATCTCCACAGTACAGCGGGCCACATAATGCAGACGCTCTCTCCATTTCACACAGGGCACTCATCTGTGAAGGGAATATTGTCACCATTAAAATAACAATACGGCCTGAGAAAATCAGCCATTGTAGAGATTCTTTACTGCAGTAGTATAGTCCCACGTGTCTCTATATGGCTGTACAGTTTGACTCTGTACCCGAGTGGAATTGTTTGTAAAGGTCGAGTTGTGTTCTCTACTTTCATAAGGTAAAGCATGGTAAGAATGCAGAATAGAAGAAGGGCGTCTAGTCTACCGTAGCTATCATGGAACCCTCTCTGGTTTAATAACAAGGACACATAACCATACACAAACCTGATACACCCATTATAGGCACCCAATATTTGTCAGCCAATAGGTGTCCTGCAGTATCTCAGCCACCTGCAAACACCGCAGACGTACTAGCTATTATTGTAATATCTACTCTACCACAGTGGTTACCAAAGTTCCAGGGGGTCCCCAGCTAAATGATAAATAGGAACCAAATAGACCCTTAAAGGCCTGTAACTCAGAGAGTGTACAAATGGAACCAAATGGTCCATTTGGTTCCATTTGTACCCAGACCCCGAAATTTGAGGTGCGGGCTTCAAAACGCCACTGAGCAACTTCAGTTGAAATGAATAGCGGGGGTGGCGGGGCTGTCGCTCCGGTCCTCCCTCTATCCTTTATAACTCTATGGTTATACTCCCACAATGGCTGCCATATCAACGGCCTTGTTAAGGAAGGAGACAAATATGGAGATGCATATCTGTTGCGGTGCTCTTCCCCGGCGCGGCTTATAGACTCCCAGCATCCCTATAGTTCTTCCGCACAGTTAAGCGTTTTCATTAAACCACATTGCATAATTACGGTGGGAGTCGGCGGCATCCTCCATTGTTGTTTAATTAGCCAGATAATGTTGTTACTCGGCACCGCAAACCCTTCATTTGTCTTGCTTAAGGAGCCTCTCTGCCTCCATTACCGAAGGGAAATTGAGTTTGTTATTTATTGGATGCAGGGAAAAACGCAGCGGCTATACGCATGCTGGTTATTAAATCTTAATATGCTCCAATTTTGCCCGTTATATATCGTCAGTGGCCCGCGATGACTTCATCACAACACATTAACATTTTCAGCTTGTTGTATAGACGTGTTATGTGTGTTTCTTTTAGGTCCGTCAAATATAGAGGCTCTTTGTAGCATTTCACAAGCCACTTCAATGAGGGCATTCTGTCTTCCGTGGGTGGATGGCCGTGCAGGCGTGCACGTTGGGCAAGTGATGGTGGACCATACGTGAAGTTACAGGCGATTATTGATCCTGGCAATATTCCCCAGCACTTAACCTTTACACTAGCCGAACGGGGATATGAAGTCCCTTATTGAATGTGTGCTTTTATGTTCCTCTCTGGCGACAAGCCTGATCAATACCGTCCCCTCCCTCCCTCCCCACCTCCTCCTCTCTGTCTCATTAGGGCCAACGGGGGCCGCTCTAAGTCTGTCCTTATAGCCTGGAAATGGATCTGCCCGCCTTCTGTGTGCACGACGTGTGGCCCGCCACGCAGCTCTGATCCAGCTGCGCAACACTTTGCATAGAAAAACAATGCGGCATCTGGCACAGATGCGGACGCAACATCCGGGTGAATTACGACTTCTAATTTCCCCTCTCGTTTCAACGAACCTGATGGAGGATATTATATTTAGCATAAAAAGAGTTTATAGCGACGTCCAAATTCACTGGGAAACCCACGGAGACCGTCTGGTTTATGCTTGTGCAGTAAAAGGGAGCCACTTACAAGAGACCCAGACTGTTACACTGTGTGTGTGTGTGTGTGTGTGTGTGTGTCCCTTATGTAGGCAAGATGCTTCCACATAAGCACGATTAATCATTACCTCTCGCATCTGTTCGCTCGCGTCCACTTTCACCTGAAAGTACCGCTTTCGCCACCGAGAATCGTTCACTTCCAACCATACCGCCAACCCAACCCCTCCTCCTCTCCCTCCTCCCTCCTTCTCCTCTTCGTCATTGCACTCGGCTGACACATTATCTCATTAAAATGTACAAAGAGAATTCCTCCTCTTTATCTCCGATAATCTAATTAACATCAGCCAGATGGTTTAATAAGGGATATCGGTGCCGTTTAGCTTCCCAAACGGCCCGTTGGAGGAGAGCTTCCTTGCCCACCTCCTCTCCTCTCCTCTCCTCCCCTCCCCTCCCCGTACCCCACCCCTCTCCTCTCCTCTCCTCCCCGTACTCCTCTCCTCTCCTACGTCCTCTCCTACGTCCTCTCGTCTCGTCTCCTCTTGCCTCTTCAGTGTGAACAGCTCTCCAGGGTTCATATTATTACTTCCTCTGCCTGAGGCGAACCACTCCAACTCAGGAGTTTAGGGAGGATGAATGCAACCAGCAGAGGGATGTGCTCAAAGTGAATCAAATAGGCAGAGATGTTGCTGTGGGGGGCACGGGGTGTATACGGGGGGGGGGGGGGGATATCTGCTGGGAATGTTTTAGACCAAATAATGGCAGATAACTGAATTCACCTTTGCCCCCCGACACTCCCCCACCCACTCCCCCCACTATAAGGATGCATTTTTGATTCCTTAGATCAGGGAAGTCTATACGCCTGTACATGTAGCACTCCATGGTTTGGGAGCGCTTTTAGAGGGAGAGCGCCTTAGCTGTCTCCCTATTTGTGATCATCATAGCTATATTTACATTAACCCATTCTGACCTGAGATCAAATTCATACGAGGTTTCCGCCGGACACACACTGGTCTGATGAACCCATTCTGACCTGAGATCAGATTCTAAAAATGTCAGTCGCTCTTCGATTTTTTCAAAAATAGCAGACCTACAAGCTCGTATCGCGCCACTCGGTGGCGCGATATGAGCTTGTAGATCTGCTATTTTTCAATAGATAAAGCATAACATGATGCTAACACCAAAATGGGTGCCCGTTCAGAATGGGTTAAAACATCACACCCGTGTGGAATGAGGGGCGATCTTGTCATCGTACATCAATTTATGTTGTTATCATTTGACCATGCAACGATTTACGTCATATTTAGCAGAATTACCATCTCATCATCATACATCATCATGCATCATCCCATAGCCTATACTGTTCAATCAGAATGCCCGTTGCATTTGATTGGTTAATTCTGGCCAATCAAGAATGCCTGTTGCCTGTGATTGGTTAGCTGATTTGTTCGTTTACATATGACGTAAAGTTTCCCTTCAATGTCAATAGCGGACATCTGACGCCAGTTTTCCCTTTTACCATCAATGGCAAATCTTGAGACGTGTGGGGACAAAAGGAGGAGACTACTTGGTCCCCTCCTTGTTGAGAGGCTAACCCCTCCATTCAGCTATAGTGTAGATTCTTGTCCTAAAAACATTAAATGCTATTGACAATGATGGATAATTTGTCCTCCTATACAGCTTTTGTCCCCTCATGTCTCATATTTGCCATTGACAATGAAAGGAGAATTTGTGGCAACACAAACATTAAATGCCATCATTTAATGCAATCATGATAATGAAGGGAAAGTTTTCACCATAATGTAGACAAGCAAATCGGCTAACCAATCACATGAATTCAGTTGTTCATGAGATGATGTATAATGATAAGAGCGCCCTTAAATTAAATGCCAATGACAATGAATGGAGCGCCATGAGAGCACCCCTCACTTCAGACGTGTCAGAAGTAACCTGTACAAGCTAACAACATTGCAACACGTTACCGAATGTTCTCCTGACATGCCCCAGAATAGGAATGCTAGGCTTGATGTGGTTAAGGGGCTATAAGCTCCATCTTGTGATGCAGCGGTCGGTACGGTGATCCCCTCCAAACTTCTGAGCTGTTCGGGAAATGAAGTCAAGCTATCATTAAAGGAGGGGAAAAAAAATAAAGTTCAATGTCCAGATTACATTAGAGGAGGCTCAGCTCGTCTCCTGACACTTCTCAAGTCTGGGTAATGAGCGGCGGAGGCTGCCGGGGCCCCGTGCAGACATGAATGCTCAAGTGAAGTCCGGCAGACAAGACGTCCTCAGGCCGGGGGGGGGGGCCCCCGCGTCGGGCAATCTACGCAAATGCATAGGCCAGCCGGAAAGCCGGGCCGACCCGACCCGACCAGCCAGCCCGGCCAAGCCAGCCAAGCGGCCAGACAGCTGAACGTTGTAGCCCTCTCAGAGCCGGCAGTGAGAGAGAAGACACGCTCAATTAAGTCCCCGACTTCAGCAGGGCTTTTCCTGCTGGCCAGTGGAGAGGAACAATAATGAGACTGGATTTAGAATAAAAAGATGTGCACATCCACAAGGAAGCGGGCGCGAGGGTGGGTCGGCGGGTGTGGGGCGGTTGAGGGGGGGGGCTTGTGGCACGAGATGAGGGGCTCCTGTTTAGATTGACGTCTGGAAATTGTGGAAGGTCAGTGCGGTCCGTGAAGCGTCACCGGGACAACCGATGTGGCAAAGAACACAGTCCAGTCGAGCCTGATCGGGACGAGTGGCTTCGCTGCTTAGTTCTCTCTCTCTCTCTCTCCCTCTTCCCATCTTGCTCTCGTTCTCTCTCTCTCTCTCCCTCTCTCTCTCTCTCTCTCTCTCTCGTTCTCTCTCTCTCTCTCCACCAACTAGCACAAATGGGGCCTCCGCAGGATGTCACAGGACGATGGGAGAAGCCTCTCGGTGAGGAGAAATATAATGGGACCTTTTTCTTCTTTATTTTAGCCCCCATAATGCAGAGGTCGTGTGTGTGGGAAAGCAGAGCAAAATGAGAAGGATATTAGACGAGACTGTCTTTATGTGCCAGCTTTTCAAACGCGGAAATAGATCTGCGTGTGAGCGTATGTGTGTGCACACATGCATGCATACTTGGGTATGGAGATCTTATAACCACTTGATTGTTGCGTTACGAGCTTTGAGATCGTCAATTTTTGGTAAAGATCTTTGTTTTTAGTTTTTTTTGGGGGGGGGGATGAGGGAGCCCATGTGGGACAGCGGTCAATGAAATATGCACTTTAAGTGTATGTTAATTGATGTTAATTTCAGGCAATATATTATTTTTTACCTGTCTTTTGATTATGCCGTTGCCAAATAGGTGCAAATCAGCTGACTTTAATGAAGTGGTTTGTTATCGGGTTAATCAGGTTCCCAAACTCCAAAGGCCCCACTTAACGAATGGAAAATGGATTATTTCCCCATCAACAACATTTAGAGCATCATTACCAGGGTCTAGTTGTGCACAAGTAGCCTGAGGTTAAAGACTCTCTCTCTCTCTTCCTCACTCTTTGCCTAATCTCCACTTGTCGCTGGCATAATGCGAACCACTGCGCCGCACTAATTGCACTCAGCTGCAAAGTGAAACAATATCTAATTGTTGCGTAGATTAATTAGGCACATGTGCGGCACGCATTCCTAAACGAGGGCCCTCATAAATAACAGCAGGTATAGAGATCCCAACAGATGGGAATTCTCCAGTCGACACAACGGCCCGCTGGCCCGGCTGACATTTACCACATTTGTTTATCCTCGAATTAGTAACATTTAAATTTCTCTCGGCGAATTGGCATGTTGTTGTGGCTGTGAATAATTAGACTGAAATACTTGTCAGATTAATAGTGGCCATTTTGAATCATATGTCCGTTTCCCTATTACATTCACAAACATAGCTCCAGATTCAATTATACTTTGCATAATAGATTCCTCCAGCTTTTATGGCCTCTACATGTATACAGCCAAGCCGTCTATAAAATGGTTAGTTTGTGAGTCTGTGTGTCCGGAGATAACATTGCAAACTGCTGCGACTACAGTATCAGTGCCACATTTCTTGGCAGCAGGCGACAGGAGTAGCCTATATGTGTTTTCTTTTAACATTATGTGAATTACCTTTTGACATGATTGCCCCCGAAACAGTACCTAAATTGTGAGCCGTGCAGCTCGTCATGGATATGTCATAGACCAGCTGGGGTTCTCAACGTTTGCGGGGGTCGCCAGCCAAAAACGTTGAGGACCCCTGTCATAGACTACTGATCTTGTCTTAACCCATTCTTAACCCAGCTCATATCGCGCCACTGAGTGGCGCGCTACGAGCTTGTAGGTCTGCTATTTTTGAAAAATCGAAGAACGACTGACATTTTTAGAATCTGATCTCAGTGTCAGAATGGGTTAATCAGACCCAGTGTATGTCCAGTGGAAAACTCGTATGAATCTGATCTCAGGTCAGAATGGGTTAAATTGAGATAGACTGCACGTCTCAGGCTGGCCACGTGAAGTCCCAGATCCACATTGCTATGTCAATCCCAAGAGCCACATTTGAGTTTGAGGTCTAGTATTGTAATAAATATAGCATAAATTATCTACAAGTTAATCAGCACGTGTTGTGCGCTTGTAGATCAGCTGTTTCTTTGCTCGACACCATCATGCGTCTATAGTGGGACTTAAAGGTATATTCAGTGATTTCACTCAAAAAACCTTAGGTTTCGTTTTTGGCTGTGGGACCCAGCCTTTCGTCCAATCAGGATAGAGAGTCAAAAACGAAACCTAAGGTTTTTTGACCCCCAGGGGTTAACTGGGGACAGGGAAGAACTCCTTATATGGCCAGCACACTCTAGTAGTAGGGAGGATTATCACAACAAAACAAAAAAATAAGTGATATTTGAATTAAGTGAAATCACTGAATATACCTTTAAGTGGTAAAAGGTCGTTTTTTTTTTTTTTACTTTCCATAACATTGCAAATAACACTAGCTCGAAATGATCTTTATTTCCCCCCAAAATACCACATGTTCGACTCTCTTTGCTCTCCGTACCTTCCCAGCGAGCGCGCCGTGGCGGAGGTGTTTACATATAGCGTTTGTCATTTTAAAGGAATTTGTAGAGTCAAATCCCTCCTCACATCAGAGCAGTAATTACATCCCTGAGCACTACAGCAACCTTTCAGTCTTTCTGCACTTCAGGCACTTTTTACAATCAATTAGAGCCCGCAGCCTCTCTGTACCGCCGCACTCTGTGCTGATCAGCAGCATCAAAGACATTTCATAATAATGTGCCACCGTACGCACATCCCCTCCACAATTACACTCTGCATATGCATGCGTGTGCACGCGCGCACTCGCACACGCAGGCCCATCGTGTGTGCGTCCGCGGGTGCCTATGACCTCTGACCGTGTCTTTTTGTGCATGTATATGTATGTGCATGTGGCTTATGTGTGTGTGTGCTTTGATGCGCAAATGTGTACCGCATATACACACACGTGCGTGCGTGCGTGCGCAGCATTTGCACTTTGCCTGGCGTGTTGTTGAACTTCTCCAGGTCGCTGAGCGCGGATCACACGCGGAGAGAGGCGCGTGGCAGTAGGGCTCTTATTAAACTTTGTGCAGACCTCGGTTAAAACTCCTGACATGCAGAGCACGGAGAGTTTGCATTAGGAATATTAATGCCCATATTAATTTGGTGTTGACCTTTCGCCGTCCGCAGGTTCCATAGCGCAGTCCAAACAGTAAGAGGCTGTTTTAATTCCCCCTGGTCACATCCCCCCCCCCCTCCGCCACACACACACACACCCACCCATACGCACGCACGCACAGGCGCAGACATATCGGCTAATGAAAAAAAAAAAAAAAGGCAGCCTGGGCAGCCTCCGCTTACTCACACAACATATTATTAAAACACGACCCCGGAGGTATACTCCAGCTTATCAATACACCTCCCGCCTCGTCTTTATCACTTTCATTGAACATTCACGCCGAGAGGCGCTCCCAGCGCCGTGCGTTATATGAGCACCTATATCTCACTCAAACAACTCCATGTGTAAAGCAACTGATAGCATTGTTAAAGTGCTATAGATAATAACCGCTGGCTATGATTTCTTATTGGGGCGGGGGGGCGGTGGGTTTGTTTCGGAAGGCAGGTTGATGCAATACTTGTCAGCGTGATACCACCCTGAAGTAGAAGGAGAAAAAAAAAGGTTTTAAATTAAGTGATATTATTGTGCTATTGAGGTTTTACTAGCCCTGTTGAAGTCGAGGCACCGCTTGTTTCTTCTGGCTAAATTCATGTGCACATGTTTGTGAACTTGGATTCGACAGAGTAATTGCACACATGTTTTATAAAGCACTATGACTCCATAACCGTTTCCATACCATAGTATGTCTATAGTAAAACAAGAGTCTAATAACGGCATAGCTTCCCTGGGCAATCTGTAGCTGTGGAATGGATAGCAAGCTACTAAAATGGTAAATGGTGCATTTATATTGCGCTTTTATCCAAAGCGATCCGATATTTATCCACAGATTGAATGCACATTCACACATGTTCATATACACCATGACGAAACCATGCAAGGCACCGACCTGCACATCGGGAGACATGTGGGGGTTCAGCGTCTTGCTCAAGGGCACTTCGACACTAACTCTGAGGGAGCCCAGGGATCGAACTGGGACGTTCTACCCCTTACCCACTGCCGTGCCGTTAGTGAATGAAGCACCAATGTTTCAATTTACAATTTACAATTTAGGCATTTAGCAGACGCTCTTAATCCAGAGCGACTTACATTAAGCAAGAACAAAAAAGCATGGGAATACATCACATAAAAACATTTATCAAGAAACATGCGTAAGCTAAGAAAGTAACAGTGGAATATCTATATAATGAGGCTATACATATAAACTATACATCTATACTACTATGCTATACATATGTACTATGACGTGCTATGACTACATACAATGCAATTATAGTGCTGTCTACATAATATGCTATAAGTCTGTATCAAATGCTATCTAAGTCTACAGAAATGCTATCTAAGGGAGTGGGGTAAGTGCTATGGGCCATGATGGAGTCTGAAAAGGTGGGTTTTCAGACTATGGCGGAAGATTGGGAGTGATGCTGCAGTTCTGATTGCAATGGGAAGTGCATTCCACAGTTTTGGAGCCAGAAGGGAGAAGAGTTTGGGACGTGTGGAGCGTTGTCCCGGCGTTTTTAGTGAGGGTACTTCCAGCTAAAAACCCACTGCCGCGCCGTTAGTGATAGAAGCACCAATGTTTCACTAACATACCACAGAGGGTAGTATGTTGTGGTTGTGGTCTGTGAGGTGAACTGTGATTGGCATGGCAGCATCAGCAGTGTAGTTCACTGTGAACGGTCTGCGTTTGTGGGGACCGTGATCAGTGTATCGGCGTCGGCCAAACTGTGTTGTGTACCGTGATTTGTCGTGTGAGGACAGAGATACAAAGACACATGTCGTTATAATGGCAGGCCCTTTCGGCATCAAACTCTCTGTTTACAAAATGGCTGTTTTGCACTCGCGGTCAATGACTTGACAGAATACAAAAATAAAACAGAATAACCACCATGCATGGGGTCTCAACACCGCCTTGCCCCTCTCTCTATTTCTCTCTCTCTCTCTCTCTTCCCTCTGTCTCTTTCAGAGAGCGCTCCCGACACAATTTCCAATTGTTTACGGCTAATTTGCGTTTATTTTCCACACATGTAAGCACACCAACCCAGGGAGCCCGGCGCTTGTCACGGCGAGATGCCCTCCCCTATTATTTTTTAATGTTTTATTATTCTTTTTTTTTTCTTTCAGTTTTCCTGTGAGAGCGTCGAGTTATTTGCCTCCGGGCCGCGAAGAAGGCTAAGGGCCAGGGCTTCCATAACGAGGCACAGGTGAGTTGACAGGGACAATGGAAACACATTAGGCGGCCATGTTGTGTCTGTTACTTTTTTCCCCTCCAAATCCGCTCCTCGCTAAGGAGGGGCTCACTCAGGAGAAATTACATTTCTGCTTTGATTTAATTAAAGCTAAATATTGGCCAATCGTCAGGCGCCTGAGCCCGGTGGGGACGCTTGACACTGCAATTATCTCCTGAGGTGTTTTTTTGTCTTAAAGGCTGCGTTGATGCGTGAAAAAACCATTTCCAACGCTCACTCATCAAGGACTGCTCTGTTTTCTTCCTTCTCCTTTTCGTTCCGTTTCAGCTGTTTGCCTACGGTTTCTTGGAGCTGTCAAGACAACCTGACACAGACAGACCTTCAGTGACTTTCTCAGACGTGAGTTCAAACATTTCAGTAACAAACAAATTGCCCCTGGTTGCTTTGGAGAGGGGAAAACAGTTTGTCCAAAAAAACCACATTTCTCACAACAATAAAAATACAGTGATTAAATCGGCAAAAAAAAGAGGCTTGTTAACACAAACCGAAGACATGCACACAAAATAAAAGCATTTGTAATAATGGTGGTTGTACTAAATAAACATCATTCAATGGCATCAGTGTTGATTTTGACAGCAAATTTTAGTTTTAGTCATAGTCATAGTCTCTCGTTTTAGTGTTAGTCTAGTTTTAGTCGACTAAATATCACAAGATTGTAGTGTACTAAATCTACAGTTGATCTAGTCAACTAAAATGTATTGCGGCGGGTCTTGATGGTGTCGTATTTGGCTGATTTTACACTTGCTGGAATTATCTACAAAAATATCTACAAATCTAAAAGCTCACAACGTGTCACGCTGCGACACGTTGTGAGCTTGTAGATCTGCTATTTCCAGCATGCAACCAAGTGTAAAATGACTCGCCTTTTACTTATACTGGATCTCTTGTCAACTAGTCCCTTCCTAACATTTTAGTCTACTTATTATTTGTTATCGAAATTGTCACTATATATAGTCTTTGCCTTTGTCAGCTTAGTTTTCATGTAGTTTCCGTTTAGTTTTCGTCGGTGGAAAAAGGTAGTCGACGAACATGTTTTGTCATAGCTTTAGTCGACGAAATCAACACGGCTCGCACTGCACCGCGACTTCTAAACACATCGTCATGACAGGAAACATCTCCGTCAGTCAGATCAATCCGTCGGTCCGGTTTTAGAGACGGAGGAGCCCGTCATTTCACGCAAAACAAACGAGCACCGGAGACGGACGCGGTGCAGAGAAACGTCACGGGCGTCACGCAGATGGATGTGATACCTGACGAGGCGTGTGATTCAGAGGCCGTGCAGTGCACTGTCTAGTGTGTGTTCATTGATTGATGCCTATAGTCTCTCTTTTTATTTACAGTATCAACCTCTTCATTCACCACTGTCGTTGACTCTCTCTCTCTCTCTCTCTCTCTCTCTCTCTGTGTCTCTAACTCTCCCTAGTGTTCAGTTTTTTTGTTTTGTTGAATTATTCACCAATGTCATCGTGTTGACCTGTTCCTTGTCAGTGCTGTAAAGTGTGTGTGTGTGTGTGTGTGTGTGTGTGTGTGTGTGTGTGTGTGTGTGTGTGTGTGTGTGTGCGTGTGTGCGTGCGTGTGTGCGTGTGTGCGTGCGTTTATGTGTGTTTGTCAAGGCCGAGCAGTGCTCCCCTCCTCACCCAGTCCTCGGCTGTAATTTGTGTCACTGACTGGATTTTGATGGCTGAGCACCTCAGCGCAACACTATGTCACATGTGTGTGTGTGTGTGTGTGTGAGAGAGAGTGAGTGTGTGTGTGTGTCTGCAGGCACGCACACAGCATGCACGCGCTCATCCTGTGTGTCCGTGGTGGTGTGTCGGAGCATGCACAGAAGGCTTCATGTGTGTGTGGGCGCGTGCGTGCGTGCTGTATTTGTGCATGTTTGCACATGACTGTCTTGACTCCGTCCAAGTACTGTGTGAACCTGCCGTATACGTATAGATGTGTGTGTGTGCGTGTGTGCGTGCCTGTATCGCGCGGCGTAGTGGCGGCTCTCTCTCTCTTCCATCCACCCCGCCGCACGTCGCTTGGTTTGCCGGGGCTCCGGTGTCACGGTGAGGAGCCCGGAGGAGACAGGCGCGGGGCCGCGGAGCCCCACGCGCTCACGGCTGCCACTTGTCACATTAGTCACCTCGCATTTGGAGGAAATCAATTCGGGGGGCCTTAATTTGTGCGACGACTCCCACGCCCGCCCCACGTGCAGCAGAGAGAGGGAGAGAGAGAGAGAGTAGAACCCCCGGTCACCGGTGCCCCCCCCCCCCCCCCCCACTCACACACACACACACGCACACACTCGCACGCAAACACACACCTCCATCCCTTACACACACATACTGTACCACTCATCCATCCCACCCCACCTACCTCCGAGAGAGGAGAGAGAGGGAAACGAACAGACTCCCGGGGGACACAAGTCATCAATCTTAAATCACCCTCCTCCTCCCAAACTTAATGGCAGTCCCACCAACCTGGCCCCAGTCCTGCTAAATTGAATTATTAGTGGATTGACAAAAAACTGCTGAGAATATTTTTTAAGGCAGGGGGAGGGAAGGCTGAAAGTGTCTTAATGACAGGAAGTGGAGGGGAAGTGGTCGGAGTGAGCGACACGCACACACATGCACACACACACACACACACACACACACACACACACTTGCACAACTCGCGCACAACTCGTACGCACCTATGCGCCAGTATAGCCTACTTAGTTCAGCTATATAGCTCTCTCTCACTCTCACACACATACACGCACACGTGCGCGCGAGCGTGCAGTGCACACTTTTGCACACGTGTCACTGGCTACCTGCTATATGCTAATGCACTTCATCAGTCAGGGCATATAAATCCCCTAAGCTTCAGCACAGCAGGGCTAGACACAGACAGGTAGAGTAGTAGCATGCAGTAGACCACCTACTCACTCACACACAATATAGGCAGACAGGCTGCTGGCTACAGGGTTCCATCTTCGCCTCCGTCGCTTCGGCAAGCCTTCAAGAAACACATTTTTTTTTTCCTGTTTTTTTTTTGAGGGGCTTCTATTTATGAATAGATAGACAGTTGATGTCAAGAGGAATTTATGTGCTCGTGTTTGCCCAACCCCCCCCCCACCCCACACCTCACACCCAAACCCCAGAAGAAAAAAAAATCATAAAATAAAACACAGTTGAAGGCAGGCGCGCGGGTCAGTGGTTGAGAGCCCTGCATGCCTCGGAAAGCATGTATACCGATCGAGAGCATGTCAATCAATGTGACGTATAGTTGATGAGTGTTTAATAAACACATAGGCCTAAGATTAATATGAAGATTCATTGGGACTGCTGCTGTTCCAATGCCCCACGTTGATTCGAAGGGCCCTACCAGTGGTGATGGGTATAGAGAGTACTGAAAACAAAGTGTTTTTTTTAACCCTAAACAATAACTTAAAGTGACAGTTTCTGACCGAGGCTAAGTCATTGAATTTATTTAACGTTTTCTCATGTCATGTGAAAGCAGGGAATCATAGCTTCAAATTGACACATTGTTTGTTCAGTTTTGAGCCACCAGTTTTGGAGATATGGCTTATAGAGTGATGTCTTGCAGAGAAACAGCGAGTTGAGTAAACAGGCTCTAACATTATACCTAGCTACATGTTTTAATACAAAGCCTTTGCAATATAAAAACACCATTCGATTAAACTTATTAAGGTGCCATTTATTAGCTTATTAGTTTCCTGTTACACATTTTGTATTTTACACTAAATACTAATATGTTTGTCTACTTATTCTGTTTTGCCTTGTATTAGTGATTTGTGTGTTGTGATTGTGAGGGAGTTCATCTTGGGCAGGTGCTGAGCGACAGTAAGCAGACAGTAAGCAAAGAAAAAAGCTCTTCCTCAGACAAAGTCTAAGTCTGAGGAAGACGGAGCTTTGAGCTCGAAATGTCACATCTTTTTGTGCAACACTATATGCATCTGTCACATTGGAGCCCTGCACGCGTTTATTTGTTTTTCTCTGCTTATTGGGTGGGGGCTATACGGTCATTTATACCAAAACATACAAAACTAGAAAATTCGCAATTTAAAAAAATTGCAGTGTGTGGTTGCCGCAGTGGCTTACATATGCCCCTCCCACTAATATTGACAGCCAATTACAATGTCGCGTCACCCCTGTGATCATGCGTAAGTGATTTAGTGGGGATTTAACCCCCGAAATTCATGTTTTTGCGACAAACGGTTAGATTTCTCGCATTTGCGGCGCCCCCTATAGATGAAAATGGAATTGCTTTTAGAACTTGGTTGATTGAACCACCCCGGACATGTGATTCAAATTTTGGATGGATTGGACATTCCATTCGTGATTTATGGCATTTTTTGTGATATAGGCCCATCCTACTAACTTCGGACGATGATTACGGCCGAACGATACGCACTATCAAAGTTCCGCCGTTCGAGTTTTCATCGGAAAGGTCCAGAGATCACGTGTACAGATTTTTGTGAGATTTGGAGAAAATACATTTTGCGAAAAGCAAAAAGTGTGTTTTGGACAAAATTCTAAATGGCCGAAAATCTAATGGAAATGGGCGTCATGACCCAAGGAAAAAAATAATTTTGATTTGACGACCTACGGTTCAAGAGTTATAAGCGCCACCATGAGGCCGACCGATAAAATTATAAACTTATAGGTTAAATAATTTTAGTGGTAAGTATGAATTTTTCCTCCAAGTTTTGTAACTATAGTGATTACAGTGATTACTTGAGTGTGAATTTTTGCATTTTCCCATTCATGTCAATGGGACATTTTAATTCACTAATAAATTCATATCAATTAAACTATACAACATTTCTCTTAGCAAAACACACGCACACGATTCCCGATTTTTCCGGTCAATTTGACATATGGCTCAAGTGCGTACAGTCAAAACTGTCGGACTAGTAGTGCGGCAAACTTTGTCTTACTCCAGTAAAATAAGTGGAATACGGAATAAAGTGTCACAGTAACTAGAGTCTGGTTGCCCTTTGGGCAACCACACTAACAAACAAAGAAATAATAATATACTATAAATAATATTGTCAAAAGCCTGGATGCAGTGACATTTGATCCATGATATTCACGTTGAATTTGAAGTCAAGGCCACATTGTGAAGACAGTGGGCTGCAAAAATAAAAATGAATAGAAAATGTTCTGATTGAAATCCTCACAGCATTCATTTGGAGGCCCATGTCACAGTAGCAGCTGTTGTTGTTGTTGCCATTGTTTCTCCTAAGTCCTTCCAACTTCCTGCCTAGAAACGCATGCACGCACACGCGCGCGCACACACACACACACATGCACGCACATCATGTGTACAACGCAGCTTTATGTATATTGCTCTGTTCCCGTCACCGGCCTCTGCTGAAAACAACACCTAAAGAGGCAATTATTTCACAAAAAAAGAACGAGAAAGGTGGTAAATCCTTTACATTCCCCCCTCCAGGTTCCTGTCGCTTTTTATACTCTCCTGTTCAAGTCCTTGCCAATAAAAACCGACATAGCGGCGCGCTGGCAACATGTATACAGTATATATGTGTGTTGACGGCGCGGTGTCAAGTCGTACATTACGAGTAAACACGGCGCCATGCAGTGCCAGCCAGGGCCCGCTGCTTGTCGAGACATATTTACCGGGGTGTCTCCGGCTGTCAGCGGCTCCGCCTCTGCGAGGCACATGAAAGTGATGGATGAAAATTTTGCTCTCCCAGGGCGCAGCACTGAATTAAATTGAAAGCCACTGTTTATTCCCTCCCCACGCCACGCCGCGCATTGTGTGTGTGTGTGTTTGTATGTGTGTGTGTGTCTCGTCTCGTCGCGGAAAAATCGGGTTTGTTTGCAATTGATTTAAGCCGGGGGGGGTCCTCCCCGTTGGAAGAGAGTATAGGCTAAGGTTTCCCCTCTTGATGGAAAAGATGATTACATTTATTTTGTCTCTTGCGCCTTATTTTGCACTCTCTCTCTCTCTCTGTCTGTCTCTCTCTCTCTGCCTCGCCTGTGTCAGTAAATCGGATCAACCGCATCCCCTGTCAACACGTGCTCCTTGTTGAGCAGTCTGAGTTAATTTGCAAACGTGCTATTTGATTTGCCTCTTCTTTGCATGCTCGCCCCAACCCTCTCACTCTCTGTCCCCTTCTCCTCTCCCTGTCTCCGTTCAAGCCTCCACCTCCTATGTCTCTCTCTCTCTCTCTCTCTCTCTCTTTCTCTCCCTGCTGGCTGGCTAGTCACTTTCCTCAATTTGGAAAATGCAGAAGTTAGGAACTTCTCACTATGCCACTGTGCGCTTGCCGCATGCACACACGCACGCACGCGCTTGCCACATGCACACGCACACGCACATGCACAATGCACACTGGCAGAAACCTTTTGATGAGATGATGAATCCTGTCTCCAGCAGGTGATATCTTGCACACCGCCGCCCCTCTCTCCAGAGCCACGACTGGGCGGTGATGGTTCGCTACCCTGGCTAAGGAGAGCTTGTCAACCGGGTTTCCTTTGTGTAGACGGCCCGCGTCGACGACCCGGAGTCTCCAGCCTTAACGCGGGGTTCGGTGGGGGTATTCTGGCGGGGTGTGTGTGTGTGTGTGTGTGTGTGTATAGGATGGGAAGGCTTCCTGTGGGGAAACGGCTATAGAGTCATTATTCATCATCGAAGGCTTTCGGTCGGCCGGGGCCCGTCGGGCGCTCTCTTCCCTCGGCAGAAGTCCATCTCGGCAACCATTCATCATCACAGGCCTGAACTCAGCTGAGGAGGGAGCTGGGGGGGGGGGGGGGGGGGGGGGGAGGAGGAGGCGGGGGGGGGGGGGAACAGTTGAGCGAGACACGCCGGGCCTCCACCAGCGAGGCCCTAATGAAGGCCCCTCGCTCGGCTCCGGTGCAAAACACCTCAGCGATATTAAGCTAGGTCAATTATGGTGTCTCTTTCAGGCTGCCGTCAAGGTATACGAGAGCCCCGTGTTTCTTTAGTCAAAACTCGCCAAGGAATAAAATGCGCATTAGATAGAAGTTATGGCATTATAATAATACTGCATAGCTCTGATAGGTTCCTCTGTGCTTTTACTTGAGGCAGGGACCATTGGAATGGAATTCTTTTGGAGTCTTTCGCGAGGTTTAGCTCAGGTTAAATATAAAGACCAGGCTGTCTAGACAATAGATGGCAATGTTACACCATACCTTGTGTAATTGCAGTGCATGAAAACATGCTTTATGCATTAAATATCTTTCAGGGCAGGGCTGCTCAATGACTTGAATTGTCAAAAAGGTATGACGGAATGTTAGCAGGCGAGGGTCTATTATGGTGTGGAGTCTGTGGACCGCGGCTAATTGAATGTGTCGCTTGCGTTGCTAACAAAGAAGGAGGAAAACATTTAATTAAAACCAATTTTGCTTCAATTAATGACACAGCTAATGTCGTTAAAATTATACTTGATTTAATAATAAGGAACTGTGTCGTGAAACTTTTACCTGTGAATGGCCTTTATAATTACCAAGTACTGTATATCTCAGCACAGCGATTATTCATCATATATGTATATATCCTATTATATACTGCCCTACATTACATCGCCAAAGAACAGTAACCCGAGGGTTGAAACACGAAGTTACCTTGTAGGTTGTCTTTGGTGTGCATGTGGGTTTGTTTTCACAGCACTTATGGGTAAGGACGTGTTACCCAGATAGAACCCTAAACCAATGTCCTGACTTTTGACCTTCAAAACACACACAATGCCGTCGCTGCATGCACGCGCATTGCCTTTTCTTTTTTCTTTTTTTTGCCTTTAGTTGCCGGAGTGTCTCGGGCTAAAGTGTTCCAAACCTCGCACAGTGCATTCACAGCTCGCTAGGAGCACTGCCGCAGGTGCGTGTAAAGTAACACGTCGTGATTATGCATCTCCTCCAGGCAATCTGATGGAGGGAAAAGGGGGGGAAAAAGACAACAGTTTCACTATGGCCTTCATACACTAACCCGCTCCTTTCACTGTCCAGGGGGTGTCCTCGCTATAGCTGGTGAGTTTGACTATATACGTGTGTGTGTGTGTGTGTGTGTGTGTGTGTGTGTGAATCTGGGCGTTGTGCGGTCCACGGGAGACTTGTCAATAGTCTGAGCCGTATGCGATGTGGCAGCCTCACTTCAGGGACAACATTTGCCTTGAAGTGCAGTCTTCCCTCATCTTCAATGTCAGCCCGGGGGCTCCGAGAGACAACATATGTTCCCCGCGTGTCCCCGAGACATGGCAGCCAGCGCGCGCGCACACTTCCCTCAACAGCCAGTCGCGCAAACGCATCATCACACGGCTCTCTCTGTGTCTTTCTGTCCTGTCTCCCCCCCCCCCACACCCCTCTCTCTCTCAAGTCGAAATGCCGGAACAGATGGCCGCAAATTACGATGGCAGTTATTCCTTAACCCGTTCTGACCTGAGATCAGATTAAAAAAAATGTCTATTACATCCTGACAGTTTCATTATTAACCCATTCTGACCTGAGATCAGATTCTAAAAATGTCAGTCGTTCTTCGATTTTTTTTCAAAAATAGCAGACCTACAAGCTCGTATCGCGCCACTCGGTGGCGCGATGTGAGCTTGTAGATCTGCTATTTTTAAATAGCTAAAGCACGACATGATGCTAACGCCAAAATGGGTTCCCGTTCAGAATGGGTTAAAAGTACCCATGACCAAAAAAAAAGACAAAAAAAATAAAATGGTGGCAGGCAGCAGGCGCAACCCCCTGCCACCCAAACCCCCGCCACTGAAATGACAAAATCATTAATTGGCATTGCGTAAGGGCTGGCTGCTTTAGCAGTGTCTCGCACAGCATGAGAGCCTGTCTAAAACTCACAGATGTAAAAGATTAATCTTTTTGCCTTCAGGTAGGTGAGCTGAAAATCCATGGCTTAAAAAAAAAAAGGAACTATCTGTTTGGTTAGGGCTGTGTGTGTATATATGTGTGTGCGTGTGTGTGTGTGTGCGTGCGCGGCGTAGTGGTAGCCGCTAGCTGCGTTTTGTCCTTGAAACCGGGCCTCGGATGAGAATGGCACTGCTCACTTTTGTCGGCGGGAATGCTGGAAAATGTCAGCAACTTGGGTATTAAGCGTCGCTATCGATGCGTTCATTCCAAGCAGATCATCTGGATAGTTTTGCGGTGAACTGAGTACTACTTGCCGCTGTCGCCTGTTATTTTATAGGAGGGGATTGTATACGCTACTATCGTGTGCAGAGAGGGAGAGGGAGAGAGAAAAGGACACCAGGATTATCATGATTAAGCAGACCCCATATTTTATTTTGCGTTTTTGAGTTGTCGTCATTATTTTAGTTTACACAAACACTCTATTCTGACAATCTTCATCATTGACTGTTCCTGATAGCAGACCGCTGTCCTGTATTATAAAAAGGTGTGTTGATGTGCCACTATTTTAATCATTTTTAAATCAATATCCCATGTCAAATGATTGATTTTGTTCATAAGTTAGCCATGTAATAAAGAGGATAATATACAGTGAACCAGATATTATTGGAAAGTAAACCCCTTCAGGGTGAAGCGACTGTGTCACCCTATCAGGGATTATTTTACAATAATGACAGGCTCACTGTACATTATCTCTTATGTACTGTACTGTAAGGATGGTAGATAAAAAAACGACTTCAAATCAATTTTGTAAAACTAATTTCAGCATTCAGTAAGTGTAGACCGCATAAGTCTGCAAACCAGGTAATGTTTTGTCCATCAAGGACTCAAGTTACTCTCTGTTCTTATAGGGACAATTCACCCCTTTTGCAACCAGATCTTATTGTAATGATGTTTTGGGACACAAGAAACACATGCTATTACATGCTAAAACCTGTTTAATTAATCAAACTAAAGTTGTCCAAATGTAAGAAAAAACGTTTGTCTACAAAAACAAAAGCGTTGTGTTGGAACATTGACTTGTACTTGTTTCACTGAACAAGAGTTGTGCTCATTAAAATGGTGATGGTTTTGACGGTGTAATCGCCGCTCAATTATCTTTTTCCAACACTTTTCTGTCATAAGATCACAACTTGTACGCATGTAGATCTGCCATTTTCCAAAAATCTTTATCAACACCACATCTTGTATGAGGGACCCTGGCACAAAGTATTTCCAAAGTACATTTCGGGGGTCCGTGACATGAAAAGGTTTGCGAATCAATGAACTCTGTGCCAGTAATTTCCTGGCACAGGGAAACAGAGCGCCAACTCAACTCATCTGCCATTACCCACCTCCGCCACCACAACTTTAATAAACTCTCACTGTTAGATTATTCGCCGTAAGAAAAAAAAAAAAAGATTAATATTTGATAACAGAGATTCA
>NC_139714.1:5730167-5748626 GCF_964188405.1 Protomyctophum parallelum
CCGCCACCCTTTCAGAACGACGAGGCACCAAAAAAATAATTTCATTTTCCCCATAGGCGTTTCAAAAAGTTTAGATTTAACCCATTTAAACCTGAGCTCGATTCTACAAATGTCTTCTAAATCCTGACCTTTTTCATGTCAATGACCCCAAGAATGATCTGTAATTGGCCGCTGACCCCCATCTGAAAATATGTTGTTCCAGGGACCCCCCCAGAAGCAAAGATTTGAGTTAAAAACGTTCCCTGAAAGAATATATTCAAAGCTATTGAAAAATAGCAGATCTACAAACTCATAGCGCGGTGCCACGCTACGAGCTTGTAGATCTGCTATTTTTCAATAGCTAAAGTGTAACAATGCTTAAAACACCAACAGGGTAAAAGACAGTTAAGTCTCGAACAAAGCCAACAGCCGAGTTAAATCATTTTTGGCCTTCTCAAGTATAGTAATGACTCCTGAACAGACACACACTATGTGCATCACTTCCAGTGTGCATTTGTACAAACTAAGGGCAGGTCACTTTGTCCCCTCATTAGTAAACACACACACACACACACACACATCCTGCAGATGCAGGAATATCTCACTATAGGACTGTATGGCCTTGTCACCAGTGTGGGGCAATAAAGCTGTCATTAAAGAAACCATCTGTAGTTGTGTGTGTGTGTGTGTGTGTGTGTGTGTGTGTGTGTGTGTGTGTGTGTGTGTGTGTGTAAAATAAGCAAATACATAATCTCACCAATAATTGGAGATGTTGCAATTCACTGAAACGGAATACATTTACTTTCATTTCCATTTTCCAGCTGCAGACAAAAGCATAACAATATGGAGAACTACAAGTCCCTGAATTTGACAGCAATGCACCACGTAAAATCCTCAGTGTTCAATGTCCATTTGTTACTCTGAGTGTGTACACATGGAATCAGAGAGACCCGTAATGTTCTAGTGAAATGAACAATACGTCTTTCACACTTTTAGACCATAAAAATCCATAAAAATCTTTTTTTAATTACTTAAAGAAATGTGCTGCGTGATAACGTGTCGAGGCCCACATCAATAAAAGCCAATAAAAATGAAGCTCACCAGTTTGATTCCCATATCTGTGCGTCCATCAGAACACAGGTGCTACTGATTACAGAAATCCTCCGTTTTTAATCCACTTGAGGATGACATCCAGACAGTGTATTACTAGTTTTCAACCTAATCCTCACGCTAAAATATGTATTGTGTACAGGTTAGAAAAAAACTGCTTTTCTGCCGTCTCTCTGTCACTTTGTAAACAAACCACTGTGCATGAGACGGCCGTATAGGACCCATAGCCTGGTGGGATGCAACGCTCTGATTGGTTCAGAAACTTCAGAGCCAGCATTTCCAGCTGAAACTTCACTACACCTTTAAGGGTCCATGTGGCTTTGACCTGTAGAGGGTATGCGCATGCATAAAGTGAATGGCAAATCGAGTGGCATATTGGACTTTTCTGTTTGGATGTATGGGCTGTGAAGGCCAGAAAGTAGTTTTTTGGCACTCAGTAGGTGTTCCCGCATAGCTTCCTGGTTTGATGATGATGATGTCAAGTGCATACCCTCTATAAAAAGAGAGGAGACAGACAGCCATGCACTGACTCATGGGAAGTCATGTGCACCTTGTGCTGCACACACACGCACGCACGCACGCACGCACGAACATGCTTACACACCACACACACACACCTCTCGCCGGCTGTGCAGTACGTCTTGTATTAAAAGAGGCGCGTATAAAACATATTCGAGATATTGCTTTATTAACTTTAAAATGCATGGAGGTTTCAGAGAGAAGTACGGCGAGGCTTCAGGAATGTCCAAAAGCTTCCACTGCTTATTCCACTCGTTTCTTTCTTTCTTTCTCTCAAAAACTGTAAATAATTGAAAACAGAGAGAAGGGAGAGAGACGGGGATGTTATGTGGGGATGGGCCCAAAGAGCTACCTCACATGGCCTGGGACCACAAAATCACAACGCACGGCCCTCTCCAGAGGAGTCTCTGTCTCTGTGTCTCTCTCTCTCTCTCTCTCCAAGCGCATACAGAAACATCTCATTTCTCTGTGCCGTCTGTCTGGGCCTCCGCTCCAGAGATCTGGCCGCGTCGACCCCCGCAAGTCTCCTGTTGAAAGGGACAGACGCTCTCATTGTGTCTACATTTCATAACCGAAAAAAGAGAAAGAAAACTACCTGTTGCGAAATCTACATCGAGATCTGTTCGAGCCTGTTCTATTCAGGACATCCAATTCTGAATGTTGTGTTTTGTGTTTGGTTTTTTTCAAAACTAAAACCACATTCGCAGTCACACTTGCTTGAAATGCTGGCAATTTACTGGTGGATAATTGCTTTTTTCCCCCGAAGTCTCCTGAACTTGGACCGGAGCATTTTGCGTTGAACTAATTTGTTTCGAAATCCCGGCCATACACCGCATCTCCACTAGCTAAAGAGTGCTCTGTTGCGCCCCGAAAATAGCCGATCTACAAGCTCTCAGTGCGTCGCAGCAGCACTCATTGTGAGCTTGTAGATCTGATATTTTCGCCATTTTTGTCCAAAAGTGCAGGATTTAACTGGATTTCAGCCCCTCTAACACTCTCTGCTGTACCTGGTAGTGCCACAACAGTGCATCACGACGGTGCTTAGAGATATGTTTAGTTCTATGAACAAACTGTTGTTCTATATCAACAAAATGATTCATATAAAAAAAGCAACGACGCTGTCGTAGAGATTCAGTGGGAAAAGCTATAGCTGTAGTCTGCGTTCTGGTGGAGAGTGAGAAAACTGTGTCTGTTTACTGGGTGAGCGAGCATGGGTAACTGTGTGCTTAGGGACTTGGTGGGAGAGAGAGAGAGAGAGAGAGAGAGATCTGCGAGTAGAGATAAATTGGATGACAATTCGTCCCAAAATATATTCAATCATCCCAAATGCCGCCTCGCATGCTTATAGGCACCTCTGGGGCGAGTATTAGACTTAATACTGTACGTTACAGTACTTGTACTGTACCGGCAATTGTGTGTACAGTCACATGATGGTAAGGAGGGGGATGTGTGAAGCTCGTCTCTGCCTATAAGTTTATGTTATTGTACAAGCTCATGTACAGTACAGTTTATGTTATTGTACAAGCTCATGTACAGTACAGCGCGTCCGACCGTGGCGCTTGGTGATCTTGTTGATGGGCCGTTTTCACTCGTTTTGCAATACAGTGTGACCTTCGAGCTGCAGGTTCAACACAAACGAAGCAGTATTTAGTGTAGTGAAAATCATTGCATTTTTAGGGGAAATTATATTAAATTTCAACACGGCAATGAATTGATATTAAAAAAGATAATGGAATATTTTATAAAACACGTTTTTTTTTTTTTAAAGCAAATACCCCAATAGTTGAGTATTATTTTGTATAATCTATTCAAATTCAGGGTTTGTGTATATAGGCTACTTTGTCCACCACTGCACCAAGGCATAGACACTGTGACACCCTCTCGCATTAGCTAATTGATTTAGTTTTGACTTCACATTGCAAACCACTTCACATACTGTACCAAACAAGTAGTTCCATTTGAGTTAAGTTACCAGTATGGATGTCTAACAAGAGACTGGGCCTTATTAGTTGACGGGGGGTCATTCCCCTGACAGTGTAAATTGATAAATGGATAAATACATAAACATATAAATAAACACATAAAGACCCGTCTTCTCTCTCCCTGCTGATTTAGCGCAATCCGTGGCTGGAAAATGGAAATCGGCTCTCTCTCCTGAGCATGTCCAATGAATTTCCTCCCCCCGGCCCCGGCATGTATAAAATGGGATACGCCAGTTTGTTTATTTATTTTATTCATTATGTATTGTTGTTGTTGTTGCTGCGCGTTACTCAACACCCCCCCCCCCCCCCTTAATCATGCATGCTGTCGGTGGCGTCGGGCCGCTTCATCCCGGGGCTGAGCGCTATTTAAATGAATAAACAGCCTCTATTTACCCCCCGAATCATTGCCTTGTCATGTCTGCTAGCACCGTGGCTAATGGGCCTCCCTGGCTCCACGCTCTATTTATGGCAGTCATTTCATCCTCCCATATTTATCCCTCTACCCACCCCCCTACCGCCCCTACTCGCCTCCCTACTCCGCTTTCCCCCTCGCTCGCTAGTCATAGCTCCGCCCGCCCGCCCGCGCTATTCACTTGACTTCAATGGAAGTTGCTCAGTGGCGTTGTTGAAGCCACGGCGAAACGACAAAGTCTTCCGGGTAGTTTAAGGTGTTGTTTCTCTGAATTTACTCTCTCCTCTCGCCACGCAGGCGCTGTTGGACTTGATTACTTATTCCTTCCTCCTCCTCCTCCTTCTTCTTCTTCTTCTTCTTCTTTCTTTTCCTTTTTCCCCCTGAGGAGACGGCACATAAATCCCGCAAATTATTTTCACAAATCTTCTTGTTCAACTTTTAACACCTCGTGCAGGTGTGAGGGTTGCGTTGCGATTTGTTTCAAATTGTTTGCTATGAATAGACCCGGGGCGGGGTCTCTGCATGCAGGTCACACTGTGTCTGCATAGGTGTGTACCCTATCCTATCACACTCCCAGGAGAGGTCTCAAACAGCCATCCCAAACACATCATAGGTGTGTACCCTATCACACTCCCAGGAGAGGTCTCAACAGCCATCCCAAACACATCATCAGTAACATGTGTTGATTGATGGATGTGCGATGTTTCACAAATTGGATGATGCGCCACATGCAGATGCAGTTCAATCTCCTCCTTGAATCCTGGAATTGCATCTGTCGTAAAGGAAAAAAGATCTCGGATCACAATGGGAAAAACGATTTTTGGTTAATAGAAAAGACTGCATATTTGCTGGCATTATTAGCCTTTCTATTCAGAGACAGCATGCATAGAGAAAGTCTGGCCTGGCCTAAATGAAAGCAAAATAAGCATATATACTTCTTTTCAAAAATATATTGTAATTGAAAATGTTCAATGACAGAGATCTCAGGGGCAGGCAACTAATGAAAGGGCTATGCTGCTGAGCAAAGAAACAGTGCTTGTATTTATATTTAGTATGAGACACAGTCGATCTACAAGCTCACAGCACGCCACGAGCTCGTAGATCGGCTTATTCATATGGGGGCTAAACCAGCCTTTAGTTACCGTTTTCTTCACGTACTTTAGCATCGACGGAGAAAGACCAGAACAGCTTTTTGGCGAAGCTCAGGCCTGCAGGCCTGTCTCTCATGTGATAGAGAGATATAGGGAGAGAGAAGGGGGCGGAGAGAGAGAGAGAGCGAGAGATGAGCCCATAGAGGATGTTGGAGGATGACAGGCTTTGCAGTGAGTGAGAGAGTATTAGCGTTACCACCACTGTTCTCCGTTGTACCGCTTGTATCCGTTTTGCCCGGTCCGCCTTGTATATACCGCCCAGGCCTGTTATTGGCCCCGGCTGCGGAAGCGCTGGTCTAAATCTCTGGATCGCACCGCAGCGCGGCGGAGACTAAGCTGTGGATCACGTCCTGTGACTCCACTATAGGCCCCGTCAACGCCGACGCCATTTACATCTCCATTAAATTACAGCCCTGCAACCAGCACCCAGCAAACCCCCTACAATGAGGGGGGGGGGGGAGGGTTACACGCTTCAAGGCCCCGTAACACCAGGAAGGGTCTAAATTAAGACAACAAGGGGTGGTGGATGGTGTGCATAGTTGGAAAGCTCCATCGTTTGTCTCTCTCTTGCTCGTTGCTATATGGCATGCGGGGAGGAGGAGGAGGGGGAGAGAGCGGGGAGCGCTTTTCCCTGCCAATCCGTGCCGCTTGGCTGGGCAGATTATACTCAGGTATCAGCCTTCAGCCAAGAAAGCGGATTACTTGTGTCCAAATAGAGTTGTCAGTTTGGAAACTCCAGATGCAATCATTTCCACGGAAGGGGGGTAATTACGGCGGATCAAATGCACGCTGCTGTGAAAAAGCTGGCGCCGGATGAGACAATCACTCTCTAATGAAGGATTTTACATGTGCGAGGTGAACGAGGTATACCGACGCCAATCTCTCTCGCTCTCTCTCTCTCTCTCTCTCTCTCTCGCTATCTATCTCTCTCGCTCTCCTGCCCTCACTCTGTTTTTCTCTTTTTTTTCCCTTTTCTTTTTACTGTCCTTTCATTATTTCTCTCTCAATCTCAGTTGTGTCCTTTTGGCCTATAGTTAACCATAACCCCCCCAGCCACTGTGCTGGGCGTTGCAGCACGGTATGGGCTTGTAGATCCGCTGTTCTCTATATGAACAGATTTGGTGTAGAGGGGTGAAAAGTATAGTGAATGAGCGTAGTGACGTAGTGACGTAGAACCCAATTTTCGGCGTCATGTGGTGTGAAAACATCAAGCTGTAGTCCTTATTATGTTTCATGTCGAGCAAGCAACGAACTCGGATTGTGCACACTATCTTTCATCTCTCTCCTATCTCTGTCGAGCAAGCAGCTACTTGGACTGCACGTGCACGCGATCTTCCATGTCTATATCTTTGACGTCTTTGACGCAGATCTGTGCATCTTTCTAGTAGCTATAGTGTGTTGTTAGCTGTTAGCCGAGAGGGCAGTGCGTCGGAGATATCAAATTAACGCTATACGGTTTGGGTGTCGGCTCACGAAATAACTTAACAACCAAGTCAAATGAGCATGACGACGGCACCCAATCAAAGTATAAATGCAATGATCAGACGGCTAACTGTACTGTACTTTAGTTGTAGTTACTGTAGTCTTAACAAATAACATGGCGACCAGAACAAATATTATTGCGACCGCAAGTCACCTTTACTATGAAAACGTGCAATTCCCGTCAGTTGGTTGGTTGGTCACCCCGTATATGGTCATGCCTCGTGACATCACGCGACATCATCAGGGATCTGACCTCAAACCCGTAGATCTCCATATATGGAGCTGACCTGTCCTGACAACCCATCTGTTGATCCTTACCTCATCCATCCTTCCTCTTCGATGTCTCCCTTCTCACTGATACCTGTCCATTCAAACTCTAGATGGGCCGGGCCAAAAATGAATGAATTAGCTGTTAGCCCGAGAGGGCAAGTGCGTCAGTGTGTCGGAGATATCAAATCCACACCTGGGCCCTCATCAAACCCTGTACACTCAAGACACTGCCCCCGCTGCCATGCACCCTTAGATCTCCATACTGAGCTGACCTGTTCTGACATTATGTTGATCTGACCTCGACAAACCCTGTACACCCAAGACACGCTCCATACAGAACGCCCAGCAGTCTGCTGTCACCCAGGCGGAATGCCTGCAAGTGTCGCTTCTCGCCCTCAGGTGTCTTACTGGTATTAATATACCTTACGTGTGTGTGTGTGTGTGTGTGTGTGTGTGTGTGTGTGTGTGTGTGTGTGTGTGAATATACTGTATATATATATATATTCTTTATTTTGTTCTTGTCGTCTTTACTGGATTACCAATAAGCCCTGTGGGAGGGTGGATAATAGAGAATGCTTTGTGAAAACTGATCAAATTGTACAACACACACGAGTGGGCTCACACACTGCATGAGCGTTCTCTCTCTCTCTCTCACACACATGCACGTACGCACACACACACACACACACACAAGTGCACACACACACGCGCACACACAGACACGCACACACACACATAACACACACACACTGATAAACACACAGCGGCGCACACACTCAAAATGTCATTGTCTGTTTTATTATGATGAGCTCGTGCGGTGTACATCTCCCCAATAGTCAATCACTCATTCATCCTCCTACTAAATACTCTCTCTCTCTCTCTCTCTCTCCCTCTCTCTCGCTCCCTCTCTCTCCCGATGCCTCCACCCAGTGCTCGGTCGAAAAGGTCACACAATTAAATGGCTGAGGCCTTCTGTTGGTGTCACAGAGATGGTGATGTATCACTCGGGGCTGTGTGGCTGTGCGTGTACCTGACACTCTGTGAGCATGAATATGATTTCAGAGATCATTAAAAATTTAACAGCGTGACCTAATTACCCGGCGCTCCCTATTCAGATTCCGAGCGGTTAAGTGAGATGGAGAAGGAAGACGGGGGTTTCAGGAGGAAGGGGGGGGTGGGGGGGGGGGGGGGTGGGATTTGTGTATGGCAGCCCCTGGAAAGACTCATCTGGAATCAATTATAATTACTTTATGTTTCCCCCTCTGCCTTTGTCAATCAATGCGCAACAAGCCCATAACCCATTCTGACCGGGCACCCATTTTGGTGTTAGCATCATGTTGTGCTTTAGCTATTGAAAAATAGCAGATCTACAAGCTCATAGCGCGCCACTCGCGCTACGAGCTTGTAGGTCTGCTATTTTTTGAAAAATCGAAGAACGACTGACATTTTTAGAATCTGATCTCAGGTCAGAATGGGTTAATCAGACCAGTGTGTGTCCAGTGGAAACCTCGTATGAATCTGATCTCAGGTCAGAATGGGATAATGGATCGCTGGAGTGCCGCGGTACTGTACTCGGAGCGATGGGAGCGCCGTTGTTTGCGAGCGCGAGGCCCTCCGCCGCCACAAAGGTCAAGGCAAAAAAAAATGAATTGCCACGACGATAAGTGGATTACTCTACCGAGTGGATAAGGTGTGCGGCAGCTATTATTGTCCCCCCGGAAACCAGGCCATATATAAAGCCTGAGTCATACCGCCGCCAAAGCGCCGTGACACACTGTGTGAGCTTGTAGATCTGCAATTTCGCGCGTGCGGAAGTATAGATCGGTCGACGGCTCGACGCTCCACATTTCAAATACTTGTGGAAGTGCAGCGGCCGCTGGCAAAGTGCACGTCGTGCACCGTGCACGCACAATGCATGCGGATCGCTTATCCCATTCTGTACGGGAACCCGTTTTGGTGTTGGCATCATGTTATGCTTTATCTATTTAAAAATAGCAGATCTACAAGCTCATAGCGCGCCACCGAGTGGCGCGATACGAGCTTGTAGGTCTGCTATTTTTGAAAAATCGAAGAGCGACTGACATTTTTAGAATCTGATCTCAGGTCAGAATGGGTTCATCAGACCAGCGTGTGTCCGGCGGAAACCTCGTATGAATCTGATCTCAGGTCAGAATGGGTTATACGATTCACTACAGGCACAGTTTAGACTCGCGTACACTCAGAAGGAGAGACGATATATTTCCTCTCTCTTGTTTTCATGCTAAAATCAACTTCCTCCCGTATCGGCACGTGACTTTCTCTCTCTCCGTTTTTTTTTTTGTGTGGGCGAATCGATGGACCGCCGCCACAGAGTCACAAACAAGGCAGATTACCATTATCCGCTGTTACAAAGCGTTTCAGGAATCTTTTGACTGAAGTCATAAAAACCCGGGGCTTTTCATGTCCCTCTGCATCGATTTAACGCTTGTGAGAATGAATTGCAGATCAATCGGCTTACCTCCGGCCAGACTTAATGAGCAAGCACAACACTGGGGCCTGTTGTTGTCTGCCTCGCCTCTCTCTCTCTCTCTCTCTCTCTCTCTCTCTCTCTCTCTCTCTCTCTCGTTCAATTCAATAGAAAAGGGAAACAGCCAAACGATTTCCAGTTCACTGCCTCTCCCTGCCAGTCGTCACCTCATTGAATAACGCTCCGACACAGATTATGCTGTAACCCGACGATGATTCAGATGGGCTTTAGTTGTTTTTAAATAGTTTTTACTTCTTTCCTTTGTTCTTGTGTTTTCTACAAAAGCATCATTATGAAATGTCTGTCCGTCGGGCAATCTGCCTGACTCAATGAGGCACCCCGCGTAATCTCGTCCTCGATAAGTGCGGAGCTCATTACTCATTTTCCGAGGCCATCCTCAAACACTTCTCTTTTGGCATTTGAATGGAACGACTCTCGCACGGCCGTCTTATCTGTGAAGCATCGCGGTGGTAATTACGGCGTGTGGGGGGATAGGATGTCACATTCGAGCCTCGCGATACCGACCGCCGAAGCGCCATTCCGCCTTGTTTATCCTATATTACATCACCCGCCCTCCCTCTCTGAGCCCCGACCTGATGTCACTGACACATTAAACTATTTGAGCTCGGTTCCTAATCTCCCTCTCTGGCGCGCTGGCCTGTGCCTTCGCTGATTTGACAGCTGTTTGAACTGGCCTTCGTACCATAAACAGTCCGCCGCCCGGGCCAACCCCACACCTGGTATCAATAGAGACTGATGTGGCCACGTTGCAATCAGATGGCAGTGACAGCGCCGCCTCTAATCACAGACTTAATACAGCAGTGGGTTGGCACACACCCACCAACGCCCGCTCGTCAAATGTTTTACGTTTAACCTTTGCGCCAGCGATACACGACCTGTGGGCGCATTGGTATAGGGTGTGAGGACATTGGTATAGGGTGTGAGGTCATTGGTGTAGGGTGTAAGGACATTGGTATAGGGTGTGAGGACATTGGTATAGGGTGTGAGGACATTGGTATAGGGTGTGAGGACATTGGTATAGGGTGTGAGGACATTGGTATAGGGTGTGAGGACATTGGTATAGGGTGTGAGGACATTGGTATAGGGTGTGAGGACATTGGTATAGGGTGTGAGGACATTGGCATAGGGTGTGAGGACATTGGTATAGGGTGATAGGACATTGGCATAGGGTGTGAGGACATTGGTATAGGGTGTGAGGACATTGGCATAGGGTGTGAGGACATTGGTATAGGGTGTGAGGACATTGGTATAGGGTGTGAGGACATTGGTATAGGGTGTGAGGACATTGGTATAGGGTGTGAGGACATTGGTATAGGGTGTGAGGACATTGGTATAGGGTGTGAGGACATTGGCATAGGGTGTGAGGACATTGGTATAGGGTGTGAGGACATTGGCATAGGGTGTGAGGACATTGGTATAGGGTGATAGGACATTGGTATAGGGTGTGAGGACATTGGTATAGGGTGTGAGGACATTGGTATAGGGTGATAGGACATTGGTATAGGGTGTGAGGACATTGGTATAGGGTGTGAGGACATTGGTATAGGGTGTGAGGACATTGGTATAGGGTGTGAGGACATTGGTATAGGGTGTGAGGACATTGGTATAGGGTGATAGGACATTGGTATAGGGTGTGAGGACATTGGCATAGGGTGTGATAGGACATTGGTATAGGGTGATAGGACATTGGTATAGGGTGTGAGGACATTGGCATAGGGTGTGAGGACATTGGTATAGGGTGTGAGGACATTGGTATAGGGTGTGAGGACATTGGTATAGGGTGGAGGACATTGGTATAGGGTTGAGGACATTGGTATAGGGTTGAGGACATTGGTATAGGGTGTGAGGACATTGGTATAGGGTGTGAGGACATTGGTATAGGGTGTGAGGACATTGGTATAGGGTGTGAGGACATTGGTATAGGGTGTGAGGACATTGGCATAGGGTGTGAGGACATTGGTATAGGGTGTGAGGACATTGGCATAGGGTGTGAGGACATTGGTATAGGGTGATAGGACATTGGTATAGGGTGTGAGGACATTGGTATAGGGTGTGAGGACATTGGTATAGGGTGTGAGGACATTGGTATAGGGTGATAGGACATTGGTATAGGGTGTGAGGACATTGGTATAGGGTGTGAGGACATTGGTATAGGGTGTGAGGACATTGGTATAGGGTGTGAGGACATTGGTATAGGGTGTGAGGACATTGGTATAGGGTGTGAGGACAATGCAAGTGCATGGGCCCGCAATGAATTGGATTGGATGATAATGTAACAATTAATGTAATGATTATTAAAATTATATTGTGAAACAAATGTCATACTCTTTAAAACTGACCAAAAAAAATAAAAAAATAACTTGGTTATAGTTCCAATGATCCAACAAGTCAGAAACACAATTGATCATTAAGAAAAAGTACAGTAACTCACTTACTCACTTACTCACTTCTCAAGTTCTCATGTCTCTGTCCGTTCTGCTCCCTCCATTTGCTCCATCCCAGAGTACAAAACACTGATGGCACCACCCATATTTTCAAAGTCTGATGTAACCCTACACTCCCTCCTGCGTGTTATTTAGGCAGAGGCTAGATTAATTTACTGACCTGGCATCTTATAGTTTGTATAGTTTCATTGTACATAAATGTTGTTTTCGTTATACTGCTTAGTTCTTATAGTGGTTAGAGCATAATGCCTTTCATGCGGAAGGTTGTGGGTTTCGAACCCTGCCTGGGGGTTGACGGCAGCATGCGGTCGCAACGGGTTCCTAACGGCAAACAAATGGGTTCAGATCTGAGCCAAGTCTCCTGAGGAGGCGCGTCTGAAGCCCTATGCATTATGTTGTGTTGTGTTTAGCTCATGCCTATATACTGAAAGTCTCTCTGGATGAAGAGCGTCTGCTAAATGCCTAAATTGTGAATTTAGACTGGCCCACTGCGCCTCAGCCACGCGGTCTGTCTGTCTGTCTGCCAGTCTCCCGACCTTCACTCTGGGAGCCCAAACCTCCACATGGCAGCTAAAGCGTGCTTTAGGGAGCGATGGGACTCCTTCTCTGCGTCACCTGACTATAAGGAACCTCCTCTCCTCCGCCGTCTCGCTGTCTTCCTGCCTCCTCCTCCGCCGGCCCCTCAGTGACACTCTGGGTTCAAGCAGCAGTCAGGAGGGAGGGAGGGGTGTAAGGGGGGAGTCTATTTGAATTTCGACCGGGTTACTGTTTAGATTAATTCCCATGCGCTGGTGGTGGGGAAAGACACATTCCGAGAGAGAGAGAGAAGGGTGGTAAAGGGATAGAATATAGAGTGCAAAGAAGAGCAAACAAAGAGTAAAAAAAAGAGTATCATATTAAGCCATTCTGACCTGAGATCAGATTCATACCAGGTTTCCGCCGGACACACACTGGTCTGATGAACCCATTCTGACCTGAGATCAGATTCTAAAAATGTCAGTCGCTCTTCGATTTTTCAAAAATGGCAGACCTACAGGCTTGTAGATCTGCTATTTTTCAATAGCTAAAGCACAACATGATGCCAACACCAAAATGGGTGCGCGGTCAGAATGGGTTAAGTACATCTGCATGTTTTCCCTGTATAGTAGCAAACTTACGTGAACTTTGTGTGAACAACTTCACAGTAGGCTATGTTCCATAAATATACAACAAAGATTGTTTTTGAACGGTGCAATTCGAGCTTAAAGATGGAGTGCCGTGATTTTTTTCCACACTTAAACATGATCATCAGGTGTATTTAGGTGTATATGAGGTATAATTTTTTCACAAAAGTGTACAGTATTTGTTAAAATGATGGTTTTATGTGGACACACCCACCAGTTCATTAGGTATGCGTGAGTTTAACCATAGCACCACCCACCTAATCCAGTCCCTCCGCCTCCTCCTTTAAGACCACCCACTTGTCCTAGTCCCTCCCCTCCTTATAAAAGGACAGCCCATGGCTCTGCCCTTTTGTTTACAAAATGGCAAATTGGTGTCTGTAATGTAACAAAAACTCATGTTTTTGTGAATGTTAGAAGTGAACACTTCCCATATTTCTGAGATATCGTATAGGCACCATTATGCACTTATACTGCCACCATCCATGTATAGGCATATAATCCATGCATCCATACCATATCAGATCTGTTTTTTCTGATTTTTTATAATCATTTATTTATTTCCTCCAATTATATTGACCCTATTGTCGCAATCAGCTCAGCTCATCATCCAATTCGATCATAGTTTAACAGCAGAAACAATTAGTTTGATAGATCATTTAGCCTACAATATATTGTAGGCTATTGATTTCCTCCAGCTAAGCACCCTGGCATTAAAACTGTCCTTTATCTGACTGCATTGAGTTTCAGCAAAAGTCGCCAGATCTAAAGAAACAAGCGGCCAGGTCCACAAAAATAAGTCACAGAAATTGCAGTGAATATTTATGAAAACGTTTCAACAACACCAATCCTTTTAACAACATATTAATCTGAGGGTCCTTCACATGAACCATTGGTCAAGTCAACCACATCTCCCCTGAAAGTTACTTATATGAAAACAAGCCCAAGTCGCTTGTAATAGCCAGACATGGCAACATGGCTTCCAGCGCGACACAACATACTTCTAATTCTTGACTTTACAGCCTCGTATAAGTATTAGGACCTACATACATATTGACTACAACAGCCAACAAGAATGCACACTGTGACACTACACTCTGTATCAAAGCCCGACCACTGTGATTATAAAAGAAACAACCTACTCCTTGAGAACAACAAGAGCAACTATACAGCAGAGCAGGAAGGAGGCTGGTTTGTTGTGTTTTCCTTGATTAATCCTGAGGACCCGACGTGAACATTTACTTGCTTCCAATCTAACGAAAAACAGTCTGCTCTGCTGTGAACTGGTAATGTGTGAAATGACTGTTTGAAAATCTGCCACACAGTTAGACACACACAGAGCAGCAAACTGGCTGCGCTGTTCAGTTCACACGTGTGTATGTGGCAGGCAGCTCCGCCCACAGAGGTTGTCGTATTTAAAAAATATGTATAGAGGGGGAGGTGCGTGTGTGCGTGCAATATTTTTACGTCACACTATCCGTGTTTACTTCATTGGCCCGTTTGACCGTCAAGGGTTCAGCCTCCAGGAAGAAACCCTAAATACAAAGTTATTACACCATTGGACATAAAAACGACTCCAGGGTGTCTAATGAAGTACTGTCACCCCATAGACACATGAAAAGCTGGAAAAATACAAAAATTGTGGCACTCCATCTTTAATAGTGAGGGAGAATATGCAATATATATGCAAGCTCGCAACGCGTGTGCTTTACAGCAGTGGTTCACAAACTTTGTCATGTCAAGGTCCCCCAAATTGACACTAATTAGCCCGTGGACCCCTCATTTGAAAATGTATGCCAGGGACCCATGCACCACCAGAGAAGATTTTTACGGCTCTGGCAGTGATTCTCAACCCTTTTAACCCATTCTGAACGGGAACCCATTTTGGTGTCGGCACCATGTCGTGCTTTAGCTATTGAAAAATAGCAGATCTACAAGCTCGTATCGCGCCACCGAGTGGCGCGATACGAGCTTGTAGGTCTGCTATTTTTTGAAAAATCGAAGAACGACTGACATTTTTAGAATCTGATCTCAGGTCAGAATGGGTTCATCAGACCAGTGTGTGTCCAGTGGAAACCTCGTATGAATCTGATCTCAGGTCAGAATGGGTTAATTTCAAGGACCCCCAGTTTGACATGCATATTACTCTACAGACCCCCATTGAAGGGCATTTCTATCTCTGGGACCCCCATTTTTATATTGTAAAATCAATGTTAATTTGGTGTACAAATGAAACCAAATGGACCTGTTAGGGTCCACTTTGTACCATTTTTACACTCTCAGAGTTACATACAGACCCATAAGGGTCCATTTGGTTACAAACTATAATTTAGCTGGGGACCCCCGTGGAACTCCCTCAAGGACCCCTGGCGGTCCCCGGACCCCACTTTGGGGAACCAGTGCTTTAACAGCATGGGACACGGTCTGTACTGTGCCGTATGCTTTTGATTAATAACGACGCCAGTCCATTAAGTCGTCTTGAAACCACAGCGGTCAGTATAGCAGCTGCAGGGTCACTTGACATTGACGGACAGCCAAATCGTTGAACGTGAGTTATGGCCCAATGCAGATGACGCTCGGCAGTTGAGTTCTCTTGGTTTGTGTGTGTGTGTGTGTGTGTGTGTGTGTGTGTGTGTGTGTGTGTGTGTGTGCGCACGTGTGTGTGTGTGTTTTATTTCATTTTACAATACAAGTCAAAAAGGCAAAAATCATGACCACAAAATGTGGGTCGCACATTGAGCGGCTTCTGAGCAACACAGATCCCAAAGTAAGTGAATTCACTTAAATGGCTGCAAACCATGACTCATAAAGCCCTGGCTATAGGCAACCCGGCCATGACAGAGATATGCGCTGAGATAATGCGCTGCCAGCGTGGGGAAGAAGGCCTCCCGCTGAGCCCTCTCTAATTGCGCCACAGTGTTTTAGGCGCCACCAACTGAACCCATTCCCCTATTGTTCACCTACAATTTAGAACGTCGGAGAGAAAGGTGCACACGTTGGGCTGCGTTGCGAGCGTATGTGTGTGTGTGTGTGTGTGTGGGGGGGGGATTTCAGCCCTGATTAGTACCTCGTATGAATGTGCCACCTGCTGAAAGGCGCCACTCCTCCGAACACGCAGAATGCACGTCAGCGACGTTTCTCATACCCTGCCATTAATAAGCCCCAGCCTTCTCTCTTTATATCAACCACCTTGTTTTGTTTTTTTTAATTTTTTTCTCTTGCAAGTAGCGAGGAGAGAAAGAGCTAAGGCTGAGCCGCGAACGGATCACAATTCACCCGGGTCCCATTGTATGCCGTAATGTACACTATTAAGTGGCGGCATATAGAAACAAACCCCTGATTAAATGGATTTGAATCACAAAGAAACAGCAAGGCTCCCCCTCCTCGAGCTATCAGTTAATTAACCCATTCTGAACGGGCACCCATTTTGGTGTCGGCATCGTGTCGTGCTTTAGCTATTGAAAAATAGCAGATCTACAAGCTCATATCGCGCCACCGAGTGGCGCGATACGAGCTTGTAGGTCTGCTATTTTTTTTTAAATCGAAGAACGACTGACATTTTTTTAGAATCTGATCTCAGGTCAGAATGGGGTTAATCAGACCCAGTGTGTGTCCGGCGGAAACCTGGTGTGAATCTGATCTCAGGTCAGAATGGGTTAAGGATCGCTTTGTGCCACGGGTACCTGTGCACGCTGACATGGCTGCCGTCGCTTCGAGAGGGGGGGGGGTCTGTTCCGAGGACTCTTGTAACGGCGCCAACCCCAGATTAAATCAATAGCGACTATAATAAAGTATAATGTTATATTCATTTTGTCATCATTACCCGTTCCAGTGCACTAAAAAGGCTCGCGGATTATAATGAATTTCAAATAGGTTCAATGTGCTAATGGGAAGCGATGGAGAGAGAGCCAAGGATTACTAATATTAGTTAGGGCTCTACGTTTCATTAGACTGCATTAGAAAGGAGAATATTCAAATAAGGGTTTTTCTTTTTCCCTTCCCCTCCCCATGTCAAGTTGTTCTTTGATTGTCACGACAGCCCCTCTCATAATTATTCAGTGTCAACGAGATCTCCTCGCGGTGTTTAGCGTTCGGCGCTAAGCCGCTTTGCCGCGTCCGTGCCCTAACTATATTTATTTACAGTGTCTTATATATAGCGCAAATTGACTGGAATGTCGAATAATGTTACAGTAGGCCTATACACACCGTTTGAACCTATAACAACATGATTGTAACAATGGCACACGACTCTTAAGGAATCCAGTCACCCCGATACGTGGAACTCGCGAGCCGTATTCTTCCACACGGTGGAAAAAAAGAAAAAAGAAAGGCGTGCACTCCGTGGCAGATCTATGTAAGTATCTCCACTGTTTGCATAATAGATTAGAAATTAGCATTTTTGTTCATTTTCCATGTATGCACAGTGCCTGGAAGAATAACACTCCATGCATATCAGATCAGGGCCTGCCGAACAATTTTGCGCAGTATATTATTTGACAATCTAAAATGTGTAATTTGCATGAAATTGCTTAATTAAAACACAGTCACTGGGGGTATTAATTTCTTTGTCTGACAGCCGGAGTGGAGTGAGCGGAGAGCCGGGGAGATGTAAAACGCTGTCAGATAGTGCTGTCACAGAGACGGAGAGGGAGAAATTCTGCCACCGCTTTTTTTTTCCTTTTTTTCCAAACTCTCCTATACGCCCCGCCAGCCCACCCCGTTCTTCTAGAGAGAGAGAGAGAGAGAGAGAGAGAGAGAGAGAGAGATGGAGAGGATAACGCCTGCCCAGCTAATTTGGGTTATAGTGGTAAACGGAGGCCACTGCACTGGAAAGATACCAGGGGGAGTGAACGAGAGGGGGGGGGGGGTTAACAGAGAGAGAGAGAGAGAGAGAGGGAGAGGGAGACGTTAGGAGGGGAGGAAGGCAGATAGAGGGAGGAGGGACAGTGTTTGGGAACTGGAGGGAGTGTGTGTGTGATAGAAGGGGGCAGGGAGGGAGGGAGGGAGGGACATGGAAAAGAGAGAGAGAGAGAGAGACTATAGCTTTAATAGCTGGCGCTGTGCCATGCTATCAGTGTCTTCCTTCCGGGTGGAACTCTGCCAGGCGGATTTGACAGACGGCGATACGATGATGTCAGATAGCGAGGCGGGCCGTGTCGGAGCACCGCTTGTTATGTTTGTTTGTTTCCGTCGCGCCGCCGCTGCCTGCCGCCGCGGAGAAAATGCCTGTGTGTGTGTGTGTGTGTGTGTGTGTGCCGCGCCGTGCTCTTTTGCATTCATGGAAGCGCGTGCGTGCGGCGTGAAACCGAATTACAGTGCAACTCCTTAATTCGACAGGGCCCTCGAGCGCTCTCTGAAATAAATCCTTTTGATTTCACGTGGCGGTTATATCGCCTCGCTTGCATGTGTACTGTACGCTGTGG
>NC_139714.1:5748826-5776326 GCF_964188405.1 Protomyctophum parallelum
GCCGAGACAGGAAAAGTCTTACTTTGTTGCCGGGGTTATTGTGTTTAGTGTGTGTGCGTGCGTGTGTGTGTGTGTGTGTGTGTGTGTGTGTGTGTGTGTGTGTGTGTGTATGCGTGTCTGCGTGTGTGTGTGTGTGTGTGGTCCATCTCGCATGTATTTTTTAATTCTTTTCTTCTCTGAAAAAGAAAAAGCCAATTTCTTCTCCCTTTGCATTTAGACAGCAAAGCAGAAGGATATTAGAGTTGGCCTGGTGGGTGCTGGGTTATTACCCACAAATACATTAGCTTCACTGTCATAATGAAGAGTTGTATTCCAGAACGCTGTAAATAGAGTGTTTGCTTTGACATACAGTAAGTTAGCGCCTTCCTGGTTCTATAAAAAAAGGTCAGTGAGAAGCATTGGATTTTTGATTACTGCCTCAAATTAGCCTGTTGCAAATTAAAGTTCACAATAGATAATCTTAATGAATTAAATGCATAGTTTTTCAGGATTGCAGCCAGCCACCACCAGTAAGCTAAGCTAACGTTGAACAATCTAGAAAACAAAACAAAACCGGGGTTTCCAAACTTTTACATGTCAAGGACCCCCAAAATGATACTCATTAGCCCACGGACCCCCATTTGAAAAGATATGCCAAGGACCCCCCATATAAGAGAAGGTTTTTACGGCTCTAGCAGTGATTTTCAACCATTTTCATTTCAAGGACCCCCAGGTTTGACCTGAATAAGGCCACAGTCCCCCATTTAATGGCATTTCTACATGTATCTCTGGGACACCCAATTTATATTGTACTATCAAAGTTAATTTAACTCTGAAATTTGACTATCTGAGTTACAGATATATTTCTTATTTGTCCACATACTGTATATGCACATATATGAACCTGAATATATATATATAGGCTATATTCTGCATATACTTGCCATATTGGCATAATATGTTAATATATTGAAAATAAAACCATAGCACCATCATTAGCCTTTTCATGTCGCGCCACCCCCTAGCCACCACAAGGCATGCCCGCACCACAGTTTGGGAACCACTTCCCTCTATACTATAGGACCCTGGTCAATTTCAAACAAACAGTATTTCATACTCTCTACTGCACAGTATATTTGTGTAAATACAATTCTTTCTCTCTCTCTCTCTCTCTCTCTCTCTCTCTGACTCTCTCTCTCCCTCCCATTATTTTTTTTCTGTCCATTCATTGCCGTCCCTATAAATTGCTCCCAGATACACGCACCCCTGATTTGAACCTGTTGTAAAGTCTGGCTGTGTCACGACGGCCCTGTCTGACAGTGTACTGGGCTACTATGTATTAATGAGCAGCCATTTTTGTGCCTTTGACTGCGGTTGCACTGGGCTTCATTAATTTCCGCAGCTATGAGAGGTGGGGGGGAGGGGAGGGGGGTGTACTGTCACAGCGGGGGGGGGGGGGGGGGGGGGGGGGTCATGCAATATTCCCCGGAGGGAGACGTCCCGTGACACTCTTTCAGGCCCTGTTTGTCTCCGTTTTCCGATGACCAAATATGGGTCTGTAATGTGTGCGAATGATGTCTATGCAAAAGTGCATATTACATAGACCCCGTTCCCAAGCGGTGAGCCATCCCATATATACTTGTGGGGTAAAGCAGCCGAGCGGCCGCCGTGTGAAGTGAACAGACATATGGGTGGGCCACGGACCCATGGGTGGGCCACGGACCCATGGGTGGGCCACGGACGCTTTCAACATTTCCACGCATCCAGAAAAGGTCGCTGCGACGTGCGTGCGTGTGTGTAACTCCTATACCTGTGTATGTATGTGTACGCCATGTATCTCTATTCACTCATTCACTCACGCACGCACACATGCGCTTGTGGGTGCACACACACACACACACACACCCCCACCTTCTGATGGGCGTGTAATTACCTTGGAATAGGGAACAGGGGTGGGGGTCCTGGTGATGGATGGTGACCCCCCTCAGTAAAGATGGCCCCCCGCCGTGACACTCAGGGCCACCCCGGGGCCAGCAGGAGGAAATGAGAGCCTCTTTAGAGGACACGGACGCCATTAGGTCACCGCAGGTGTTCACCGGCTATTTGTCTCATTGTTCCTGTTCGCTCCGTCCCTCGGTCTCTGCCATTCATATACACCCCTCTCCACGCCTCTGTTCCTCCCTCTCTCTCTCTCTCTCTCTCCCTCTGTCGCACGCATGCGTGCTCGCACACACACACATACACACACACACACACACACACACACACACACACACCCCTTTCTCATTCTCTCTGTCCTCGGAAACAAAACAGGTGTCAAGCAGCGAACCTTTTTTGTTAAGCTTGTCTCTGCGCATACACGAGCACAACCGCACGTGCATGCATCCAATGCAGTTGGATACATGTGCATGCGGAATGTTTGCGCATGTATCCACATACGATGCAACCACATGTGCATCATGGTGGTAACTCTCTCTCTCTCTCTCTCTGTCCCCCTAACCACAGCTAATATTTCTCCCTCTCACTTCCACCCCTCCATGTCCTCCTCTCCTCCCCTGCCCTCCTCCCCTCCCTCCCTCCCTCTGTCCCTCCCACCGGCAGACAATAAATATCATGTCACGAGGACGACAATGCTCCTTCATGGAACACTGCGTGTTTATTAGAGGCAGGAGAAGTTTAAGAGAAATGCTAACAGTGTTCATTAATGGGCCGCATCCGCGTTTGATGAGGCGTGGCCTCGTAGCACCCCCCCCCCCCCCACACACACACACACACACACACACACACACACACACACACACACACACACACACAGACACACACTATCCAACCCACTCCGCCATGCACCCTCACCGTGCATTCCCAGCCACCGGCCAAAAAAAACTTCCAAAAAGGATGGGAGGGGGAGGGGTTTTGGGGTGGATGAGGGTATACGGGGGGGGGGGGGGGGGGGGAGGAGGGGGCCAGTCGTGGCGGGCTAGGAGGTGGGGAGGCATAGGGTGTCATCACGGCCACCGGTAAACGCTCGGTAATTGCGTCCAAATTGTACTGCGGGCAGATGACGAGATGGAGGGGGGAGAGAGAGAGAGAGAGAGAGGGGGGAGAGAGAGAGAGGAGGGCCTCCTTCCAAAGGAGTGACAGTGACGGAGCAATTATGGCAAAGCTAAGCGGGCTATGTCAAATTACACCCCCCCCCCCCACCACCACCGCCACACTGACGAGGGTGAGTCCTAGTGCCCTTACACAAAACTAGTGCCTTGATTGTGAGTGATAGGTCGGGAGGGGGGGGGGGGGGGGGGGGGGTCTGGCGTGTGGCGGCGACCAGGTCGAGCAACACGTTTTGTCAATATAGGCTATAGGTTCAGTGAGTGCGAGTTAGTTTGTACCTGCGGGCCAACTAGGCTGACAGTATGCGTCTGCGTGTGTGTGCGTGTGTGTGCGTGTGTGTGTGTGTGTGTGTGTGTGTGTGTATACCCATGGACTGGTTGTTGGAGGGTTGGGATGCCCAAAGACGAGGCAGAACGACTTGCATGTGCGTGCCTGCCTGCGTTTGTGTATGTGCGCGTGCACGTTCCCACTAACACATGCACAGCGTGTGACGTTGTGGCATGTGTTTGCATGGTCGCATGTGTGACTGCACAAGTGCTGTATAGCACACCGGGGTGTATCTAGGCCGACGCGTCCCTTGCGCACAGCGACCCGGCTGGCCCCCGCGGCAGAAGTGTCTCTCCGTGAAGGTCGTCAGTCAGTCAGTCAGTCAGTCAGTCAGTCGCTGGGCTGTCAGAGACGGATCACGCGCGGAGGGGCGCGTCCAACGTCCGTAATTACCCCTGACTGCAGAGTGCCGGATGTCGCCTTCCGTGCGCCCACAACGACTGCATAATTTATAATTGACTGGCAATCAACGCACTCAGTCACTGACTGGGATGAACATGGCATAGCCTCTTTTTCTTCTTTGGTTGGTGTGCAGGGCATGGGAACGGTGAAGGGCTGGTGTATGTTGATATTATATCGATATCGTGATAGGAGACTATAGGGACTCTATTTCCCCTACATTTCATTGCCTTTTCTTACTATTTAGAAAAAAACATTTTTGAATAGTTCAACTATCACCTTGTGAGCTTGTCGATTGGCTATTTTAACTATTCAAAAATGTTTTTAAAAATAATAAAAAATAGGCAAAGACGTTTAGGGATAAGGGGTTTAGCATGGATGAAAATAGAGCCCTAGAACTGGTATTTTGGATATTGTATTGTGACAAGCTCACAGCGCAACGCATTGTGAGCTTGTAGATTGGCTATTTTCAGCATGCAACCAAGTGTAAAATGACTTGTGTCTTTACTTATACTGGATCTCTTGTCCACTAGTCCCTTCCTAAAGGTTTTCGTCTAGTTTTCATTTGTTGACAAAATTGTCATTATATTTAGTCTTAGTTTCAGTCGTCATGAATGTACTTTCCATTTAGTTTTCGTCAGTGAAAAAAGGTAGTCGACAAAAAAATATTGTCATAGTATATTACTCGACAAAATCAACACTGCACTGTACAAGCAGGCATCGCACAGCACGTTTTGAGCTTGTGGATCTGATATTATTGAAATTGTTTTGTATATGAATCCAGAAAAGAAAAGGTTTTGGACATCGGAGGTTTCCACCTGACGGATACGACGGTGCATCCACTGTACAACGTCTCACTTTGATGTTAAGTCTGCTTTCGGAACGAGGCCATCTTGAGTCCTGATGTGTGCCGACATGTGTACTCGCCATCCGTTATGCAAACCGGAGGGGCGGGGGTGGGGTGGGGGGAAGAACAACGTATCGGCCCAGACAGAGCAAACTTTAGGCAGGACAAATGGAACAAATGGGTTTCATGAAGATCACGGTGGGACGGGTCGATGTCGCTGATGATTCAAGGTGTCGATCCATACATGCAAACACATTCTAATTGATTTTCCTCCTATTGATTGGACGCGTGCCTCTTCGCCATGCTCGTCTCTGGTTAAGAGGGAACTGTGCGTGCGTGCGTGTTGTATTACGATGTGTGAGGGCCAAATGCCCCCACAAGTACAGTATATAGTAGAATTATAGAAACAGAAATCCACTTTGTGAGGACCTGTTGTCCTTGTCCTATATAATGGTGAGGGACACCAGCATGAAACCGAGTATATACAGTATGGTATGGGCAAAATAACCATTTTGGCATCAGCCGGTATACTGTACGTTTTCGGGCCAAATTGTCATATTGTTGACTAAGTCGTGCCGTATGTTCAACTGTTGTTCAACTGTTGTTTTTGAGTGATGCTAACCACTGCTACACGCAGCGATATGTGTCTGTCCCCGTGTCTGTATGTCTGAGCACGGAAGAACCTTTATTTCACCACCAAGTGTTCTCAGATCTACAAGCTCACAGTGCAAGTACAGTACTGTACAGTACTATGAAGAACAGCAACAACAATAAAGAAGTTGTGGGGAAAATATGAATCTTGTATTTCATAAAATTGCCATCCTACAATGTTCATCCTCGTAACTGTAGTAATGAGGATGAACGTGCGTGTGTGTGTGTGCCTGTGCGTGTGTGTGTGTGCCTGTGCGTGTGTGTGTGTGCCTGTGCGTGTGTGTGTGTGCCTGTGCCTGTGCGTGTGCGTGTGTGTGTTCAATAATAGGACTCCAGCAGTGATTAGTGTTGGTGGTGTCACATACAGTATGACTGTTGCTTGTTGTGATCGATGCCATTATACATATTGGATAAACCTCTGACAACTTGGGCACACTGGAGTAGATTTTCTTTGAAAGAGAGACGGAACGAGAAAGTAGCATAATTTAGGTGCCGCGATGTGATAATCAATGTATGAATTATGTGAGGGGATTACGTCTATAAATCACGTTTCCAAAATCACTCCCTAATAGTAGTAATTTGATGTTCATCATTCACTGTCACAATCCTCTGATGAATATGTATTTGGTTTTTAAATTTGAACACACATCCGAGTGTCATCCTCGTGTATAGGTAGAGAGCGCCCCCCTTATATTTGTGTGTGTGTGTGTGTGTGTGTGTGTATGCAAGTGCATAGATGTGCACATGTGCACGTCCATGTTGGCATGTCTGCAGTATCCGTGCATGTGGCGCGTGTCTAACTTCTAGTCTAAGTATATCAATCTCGTTACCGCCATTAATGTCACTTTGAGCTTGTCACTCTCAAATTATATTTAATAATAGATGGCTTTTGGGCATAAATGTTAATGCAGGATTGCATCGAATTTTATGTCCCGAAGATGACCTGTCCATATTTAGAAAGAGAGAGATGGAGAGAGAACAAGAGAGAGAGAGAGAGAGAGAGAGAGTGAGACAGACAGACAGAGTCTGTGCTTCCTTGCAACTCTCCCCTCTCCAAAAAGGAAAACATAAATAAATATAATATCATAATTGTAAGTTGCTCTGGCCCATTCCCCTATTGCTTTAACTGTGACAGCTTGTGTAGGGTACCTGGTAGCTTTGTAAATAAATGTACTTATTGATTCCCTCACCATTAACACAGACGGTGTAGCCACTGTTTGCTATGATATTGAAATGATTGAAATGTCCACTTCATGACCTTCATGGTCCTTATAGAAGAAAAGCAAAGGCTTTCCAACAGCAAACGTCAACATTATTTACACTCGAGGGTCCATTGTACCATTGCAAGTCTGCGTTGTTGCGACCAATATGCATGCATGCTTTAACATCCAACCAGCGTCTTATGTTACTGTCTTTGATATCTAAGGTCTGCCTTTATATTAACAGAAACCAGGACTACGCCGCCGGCATACCGCTCCCCAGCGCAGAGCTTTCTCTTCCCTGGGAGTTTGTGCTTCTCCCCCCCTCGTTCTACTGTATGGGATTAGCTAGATTAAGAGTCTATCAGTACTTCATTGGCTGACATTATTGATTAGCTATTAACCCGCTGACACCAAATAATCCATCTCGCATTTGACCGAAATCGGGGACAGACGGCTGTTTCTGCCGCCTCAGCATACATAGACTGTAGCTGTTGATCGTAGCTGTTGACTTCTCCCTCGGCTTTGGGGGAACTCAAGGGGGGGAAAAGAGAAAGAAACACATCTCTGCGGTGTCATTATATATTAACAGCATCTCGGCCTGTGTTCATAAAACACGATGAGCACAGTGAAGCCTGGAAGTCACGCTGGAGAATTAATTATTGACACTGGCCTTTGCACAACCTTAAAATAAAAATGTTTCTCCCTTATACTGTATATACACAGTTTATACAGTATACATTATAGTATGTTGAGTGTGTGCATACAAATTCGTCGGATGGAAGTCGTCGACGCCGAGAGCTGCTTCGACGGGACCTCTGAAAAACAAGTGTTCGCCCACGTCTCGCATTTCCTTTTTTTTAACCTATATCATTTTTATTCCATGATTTTGCAACCCATTTTTTTCCACCCAGTGTCAATTATCGAATGTAGTCCTGGGCGCTACACTTCCTCTGCCAACCTTAGGGGGGCAGCGGACTGACCTCATGCCTCCTTCTATGCATGAGGAGTCCAAGCTGCTTCTTTTCACCTGACAGGGGGGAATTTCCCCGGCCGGACGTAGCGCGTGGAAGGAACACTTTTTTCCGACAAGTTCCTTTCCCCTCCATCAGGCGCCCCGGCTGGCCAGGGGGAGGTAGTTTTAGAGACCTGGATTACTGCATGTTTTTTGTGAGGGTACCTACCCTAGGGGACACGGGGAGAACATGCAAACTCCACACAGAAAGGCCCTTTCGTCAACCCCGCCTCTGGGTATGGGCACTGATGACGCGGAGGAGGGAACACGCCCCCCAGTGCCAACAGCGTCCCCAGCGGGAATCGAACCCAGGACCTTCTAGCTGTGAGGCGACAGCACTACCAACTGTGCCACCGTGCCCCTCGTCTCGCATTTCCTGATAGCCGCGCAGCCAAAGAGATCTGGCAAAGCAATCATGCATGCATGTTTTTGAGTGACGGAAAGGGGTGACGGAAATAGTGATTGTTGACCACCAAGTGTCACTGTTGCGCAGACGCACGCACGCACGCACACACACACACGCACACACACACACACACACGCGCACACACACATACACACACACACACACAGACACACACCCCAACCGACAGTTGGGTTGGAACCCCAACTGTCGGTTGGGGTGTGTCATGTGTGACTAATTGTGGGACACTTGGAGCTTGGCGCTTAGCACAGAGGGACCAATGAGGCTGAAGTGCCATAGCGTATAGTGGCTGTATGTTTCTTTTTTTGTATCATATGACACAGGATATTCTAAGCCTCCTCTTATGCCCACCCCCCCCCCCCCCCCCCCCCCCCCCCCCCCACTCCCCTGGCCTTCTCCCCCGGCCCCCAGTGGCGTCATTTTGTTTATTAGCGCGGGATCCCGAGGCCTGTTGTTTATTCATAAGCCATTGTTTTCGAGCACACGCACCGTTCTATTTTGAGGGCCTCCATATTTGTCAGCTGAGTGTCGGCGGGATGGCACCGCGCTTCGCCTCCGCGGCACCTCCAGAGACTCCGGCGCTGACAGGGACATTCTTCTCACTGTAATGAAAACTAAACACACGTCCTTTTCCTAGCCATCTCTTTTTCTGTCTTAGGCCTCTCTCTCTCTCTCTCTCTCTCTCTCTCTCTCTCTAATCCACTCCTGCATCCCATCCCATCCCTTCCCACCTTCTTTTGCCTGACACCTTGGCCAATGGGATTTGTCCCCGTGCCCGCCGGTTGTCAGGAACGAGACAGCCAATGAGCAATCAAACGCGGTGACCGGCGGCTCAGACAAAGGGGAGGAGTGGGCGAGCCGGGCTGCTGCTGTACACCTCAGTACAGGGGAAATGGCTCCGCATGTATAATTAAGCGAGAGAGAGGGAGAGAGAGATAGAGAGGGATCCGGGGGCCACTTTATCTTCCCCCTAATGGTGATCCTGGCTCCATCAACACGGGGCCCCCACAGACCCACTCCCCGGGTCACCGTTGTCCCCCAGTTGTCATTGGCGGGTCTCTCTCTCGCGCGGGGCCGGAAGAGCCGCTTCCCCCCCTTTGGCCCGCCGGGCGTTGATCCATTCATCACGGCTTTGTTCCTTTAAGAACTCGGAGGGCATGCTGCGGGTCCGCAACACAAGCTATTTATCATCCGGCTGTGGAGAAAAATAGTGATAAAGAGAGAGAGAGAGAGAGAGAGAGAGAGAGAGAGGGGTGGTGTTGGTGGTGGTGAACGCATACACATCACGTGGAGTTTTTCCTCAAACAATAACCCAAAATGGCCTGACATAATTATTTCAGGTTGGGCCTCAGCAGGGTCACCCGTCGGGGTCAGCGCGTCGTCACCTCAGCGCGTGATTTATACGATCAACATTCTCGTATGTATCTCGGCATGATCCTTTTTACCGTACTTGAGTAATTGAGTCGCATTGCTCTTGACGGGATCAAAAACAAACAGCTCCACCCTGTCGTTATAGACCCTGAGTTGGGCGAGGAACAACTCACACGTTCGTTGTTAAACGACTGTAGGTTTAAATATATTCAAGTGAATTCCCCGTTCATCTTTTCACGGGGGAAAAAAAGGGCAGTGTACATTGCACAACGCCCTCTTTACAGTGTTTACTTTTTGAAAAGTCTTTGGGACAAACGAATGGGGAATTTCTCTTCTGGTCCCTTCGTCGTTCTGAAAGGGGGCGGGGCTGCGACGCTCTATAGTGGCTTATGTTTACAAGGTCTAAGAGCTGTGTGCTTTTATTTTGATGTGTTTTCTGTTCCCTCTTCAAATAAGTAATCAACTCAGCCAGGATCAGCTGTGTGTTGCTCGTGAACACAGAACTCAACTCAGTCAGAATCAGATGAATGCACAGCAACATGTGAAGTCCCCACCACCTGGTCCTACCTGGGCCTAGGCCCTGGTATATATTTTTTAAATATATGATGGCAATAATGTGAATGCAATCACTGCATTCAATTTAGCTAAATATGGCAGTGGGTGTATTATTATTATTCATCTTTTCTTTTTTGGATCTGTAGCCACTGGCACTGCCTAGTTTGTCAATCTGTACCTGCATAGATTGATTGGTCATGCCTGCCTGATGCCTGTCATCATGTGCTTGTTTCTAGAATGTGGCAGATTTGTTTTTCTTCACACCAGAAACTTGCGTCTTTGTTTATGCTTAAATATGAATGAGAAGTCTCTCTGAGAGTAGCCTAAAATGTTAGCCTCACAATGTCAAACGTCTATTGCAAAGTTTTTGGAAAGAAAGGAAGGAACAGTTGTATCCTGAGGACTTAAGCTTTACTGGGCAACTCCACAACAGCGTCGGCCCTTGATGATGGATTACTACATGATTGAAGACATCAAAGGTCAGAATTGAATTGTAATTTTTGCTGAATGGATTTTCATTGATTGTGCACATGTTGTCTGCTGCTATGCTATGGGGTGCCATCTTGCTAATTTGTCATTTGGAAGTGAGTTGAAAGAAACTAGCTGTTGCTACTCTGCAGTCTTCAATACTCAACACTACTACTTCAATACTAGTAGGCTGCCTGGGAGAGTGTGCATGTTGTTGTTTTATGGTTGTTGAGGAGCGCTCCTATGTCCAGCTTTGAGGGTTTGTGTAAACAAACGAATGCCTTTGACCATGGATGGCCAGCTTTGAATGTTTGTGTAAACACAAACATTGAAGACGAAGGTGTGTCTTGTAGCAGCCTGACATTACACCTGTCAATCTCTAAGACACCTGACTTAATATTTTTAGGAAATTGAATGCAAAAATGAGTAGGCCTATTAACTCATTTTGGGCGGGAACACCTTTTGGTGTTAGCATTATGTTATGCTTTAGCTATTGAAAAATAGCAGATCTACAAGCTTGTAGCGCGCCACTCGGTGAAAAAATCGACTGACATAGAAACATAGCTTTTTCAGAAAACTGTCAGGATGTAGAAGACATTTTTAGAATCTGATCTCAGGTCAAAATCGGTTAATTAATTAAAAATGAGTATTAATTTGCGCGTAGAGTGTGCCCGGGCAGATTTTCCCAGGCCAAGATTATAATTAATACCTGCATACGCCACTACTGTACTTACATCGTCGATTTGTTTGTAGACGTAATCCTAAATTGATTTTGTGGCATCAGCATTTTTTGGTGTAGTTTTGTTTAACTCCAACTGTAACATGTGATTGTAAATGGTAAATGGTGCATTTATATTATCGCTCTAGAAACTGTTTTACATTCTCAGTCAGGAAAAGACTAGTCATACAGCTTATTTTACCGATACTCGATTATGCAGATGTTGTGTATCTAACCGCATCTAAAACAAACCTGAATACTCTCAACATTGTATATAACAAACTGTGCAGATTCATCTTAGGTTGCCCTTTTACAACTCACCATTGTATCATGTATGGAAATCTTCAGTTGCCCTCTCTTACTGTAAGAAGACAGTGTCACTGGATTCAGTTTATTTTCAAATGTATACACCTCAATTATCCTCAATATCTCAAACAGTTTCTAGAACCACCCACCACCAATTACCAACTGAGGCATTCCATTCAACCTTATTTTTCTGTTCCCATAGTCTCCAATACATTAGGTAAGAATGCATTTATGTTTAAAGCTCCCTCTGACTGGAACAACTTACCAACCAATATTCGACCCATTTCATCTTTCAACATGTTCAAAAGTGCGCTGTCTTCTTACCTTACGACCTTCTGCGCATGCCCATGAGGCCATGATGACTATTGCTCAACTTATTTATTCAATTTATTTATACACTATTATATTATATACCTCACTTAGCGTATTTATAGTTACTCGCAATGAATATATAAACAGTGTATATGTGTTTCACGTGGATACGTATGCTCTGGATATGTACATATGTGTTTAATCAACTGTACTCTAATGCTGACCAACGGAAGTGACAGTCATATCTGACAGAACAAATGATCCATCTCTTTGCTATTATACTTGCTTATTGTAATACCCTGTTTTTTGTGTTTTGTATTTTGTTTTGTGTTTTATTTATTTTTTCTTTCTCTTTTCTCCCTTTTGTGTATTGTATTGTATTGATTGTAGTTAGGACCCTCTCAAAAACGAGATACTGTATCTCAATGGGGTATTCCTAAATAAAGACATTTCAAACATATAGCGCCTTTATCCAAGGCACCAGCTCAGTGGCCTTGTGGTTGGAGTGTCCGCCCTCAGACTGGGAAGTCGGGGGTTCAATCCCCGGCCGGGTCATACCAAAGACTGTAAAAATGGGACCCAGTGCCTCCCTGCTTGACACTCAGCATCAAGGGTTGGATTGGGGGTAAGTCCCTGCGACATACTAGCGTCATGTCCAGGGGGTGTACTTGTACATCAAGCTGCCGCACGCTACAGAAACAGGAGATAGGCTCCTGGCCTATGGGCCTCATGGCTCGGCAAGGCTACTTACTTACTTTTTATCCAAGGCGCTTTACATAGATTGTGCATAATTACATTCACCCATTCATACACTGATTGCGGCGGAAGCCATGCAAGGTACCAACCAGCACATCGGGAGCAATTTGGGGTTCAGTGTCTTGCCCAAGGACACTTCGACATGTAGACAGGAGGAGCCGGGATTCGAACACACTGTGTGTGAATAATGCTTGTATCGTTATTCTGGCTGTTGATATAACATTGTCTAGTTATTCTATAGCTGTCAACATATTGTATCATTTTCTTGCATTGATAAGGAAAGAGGAGGCACCCTTTTGAAGCCATGAAACCATGTCCCCAGAGTTTGCAGAATTACAGTACATTTCAAGCACAAACTCAATACAAAGACTGTTAACTGTGAGTGGACGACCCAATTAAGCATTACACTTGTTTACAACAGGGTCCACCATGTTCAATTCATCAAAACATTTAGAGACGTACAAATAGACACTTCTATATAGTTAAAGAACAGAACAGGAATTCATCATAAAGGAAGCAAAAAAGGGTGTTGAATCATACTATTCAGTGTGCAGTGAGAACAGCAGTGATCATTTGGACATTGTTTGCTAACGGGAGCCTTCCTGACACTGTCAGGCTGGGGAATACTGTCTGTTAACCCTGTGGAAGTGATGTGTGCATGTGTGTAATTGTAATAGTGAATATATTTCACATAATGCTATTTTCCATATGGAGTTAAAGTTGTCTGCGGCAGGCATGGCAGTGTCAGAGGCATTGACATATGACAGAGCTACGTCCGTTCACTTCATGGGGCCAGTCCAATGGCCACTCTTCTACATAAACATCTATTGGCGAAGTGCTAGGCGAAGAGTGACAATGTCCTGCATGGACCGGGAGTTGGCGAAATGCACTGGACAACAGCCCAGCTTTAATGATCTTAAATTCCTTTATTTTAGATCGTTTATTAGTAACAGTACTACATAAACATTACAGAGACTTTAGTTGTCACTGTGCAATACTTTAAAACACATGCCTAAAATTGCTGATACTTGCGCCGCCCTCGTTGAATGCAATGTATTTCAAACTTCAACTCTCTCAGCTATATGGCTCTGGGCACGGGCAGTGTGCCTGGATTATGTCCAAATATGGATGGACATGCCCGTCATCAGTGCACATCGACAGTTGACGTCAGCGTAAATCGCCGCTGTTAGTCAGTGGCTTTTGTTGACGTCAGACCACAGCTTGATCAGTGAGTGAAATGTATTTAATTTACAGTAAGTGAGTGAGAAAACGGGAGAGAGGGGAAAAAGGGAAACGAGGAGTAATAATGTAATTTTCTTTTGGTCACCATATACACAATTGTGCCCCCCTCCCCCCCCCCCCCCCCCCATCCCCCACTGCCTTCTACACTGACTGAGCTAAAGACCGCATAATGTGGGGCTATTACAGAGAGACCCCTAGCATCATGTCTAATTCATCGGGGCGCTATAGGTGCGTTTCCTTATTCAGTAGCCTCCGTGAAACCTTCCCCCGGTGTCCCCGAGGTCTTGGGTCTGTCCTGCCCAGGCTCGGGCGGCGGGATGCTCGGCATCCTCGGGACGCGGGATGAGGACGGGGGAAGGAAGGCATGCATGGCGGAGAGGAGAGGAGGGGAGGATCGCTGAGGCCTGCTGCGCACGGGGCTCAGTCCAAACGGGGTGATCTCTTTAATACCGACTATTATGTGGTCCCAGCACTGACACTAATGGGATGTTACAACGATTTAAAATGATTTAATGGCTCCCAGGTTGGGGCCCCTAATGGCCCTCTTTATACGCCAATGCGTATTATGAATGGCAATGACAGTGTTGTGAAGTGCCTCTGTTTCTCTCACTTTCCCTCGGAGCCCCCTGCTGTGCAACGTAGTGTGACATGTGACATTTGTGTGAGTGGAGACATGGTCGAGGAATCCATAATAGACCCTCGTCCATATCTGGACATTAAAAGCGGAAACACACGTTTAATGTCCGGTTGGTTTGTATGGGTGGCCCTGTTTTGCTATTCATAATGAACTTAGAAATAGTATTTATGATAATCAACCCAGTTGACTCAATTGATATTTTTGAGTGATTTTAGTGATGTCACCTGTTGCTAAATTGTACTAGACAGATAGATAGATAGATAGATACTGTAGATAGATAGATAGATAGATAGATAGATAGTGTCCCACATCATAAGATGCCCAGCCCGCACAGCCTTACACTCACAACATTTTACATACATACTAATGCATGTCTCTTGATTGGCGTACACAATGGCGGTGAGGTCACACTAATGTATAGGATGCATGGTAGACAGTAGGCAGTAGTCTATGACATGCCTATGATTCCAAATATGGGCAAATATGGGCATGCATCGCTGCTCTGTTTAGGTGTGTGTACCTCTGTGGCCTGTACACACAACTGCTCGCAACACGTCACATTGTGACGCTTTGTGGAGTTTGCAGATCTGCTACAATGCTATAGACTTAGCTTTTTTTTTTACATTTTAACGTATTGCCCCAAATATGGTCACTCACTCACTCACACAGTCAGTCACTCACTCACTCACTCACTCACTCACTCACTCCTGTTCTCTCTGGTGTCTCAAAGCGGTGATAATTAACATATTGACCTGGACAGCCTTCTATCTCTGCATTTAGCAACCATTCAGCCACCAGCCTGTTTGTCTCCACCAGGCTGAGAGAGAGCCAAATGGAAATAGCGGCCGACTATGTCCGTCGCCATGTCCCGTCCGTCCGCTGCTAGGTCCCGGCGGTCCGAATCCAGCCACAACCTGCCCTGCCCTGCCCTGGTGGAGACCTGTGCCCCCCCGAGGGGCATTTCATCCGTTTAGCCCTCTTTAGAGAGCCTTAATTAAGAAAGGGAGTGTGTGTGTATGTTTTTCACCTTTTTATTTACATTTATTTGTACTGCTCAAACACACAGTGTTGTGTGTGCGTGCTCTCATAAGCATTTGTGTGTCTGCTGGCGACATGTTTTTGTGTATGTCTATATATGTGTGCGTGTGTGCGTGCTGCGTGCGCATGAGCGTGTGAGAGAGAGACAGACAGGCAGAGTCCAAAGGATTGACAGCTCTGACAGTCATTACACGCTGGATTGAATGCTAGATTAGCCCAAAGTGGTTCAGGGTCAACCGGCTGCCTGCTCCCGTTTGGCACTCGACCACTTTAATACCCGCTACTGTATTAGTCAATTACTTCAAAGGCTTGCCTGCCCTCTCACAGTCCTGACACCATACCTTCTAAAGCACGTGGCTCTCCGTCCCATGTATTATTGATTTTGTCCGTATTTATGCAGCCTATTTTTACCAGGAGAGGCGGGGGGAACGTGACACACGAAGGCATTCTAAAGCAAAATAATAAACCAACAAAATGAAGATTCTTTTTTCAGAATGTTATATTCGGCTTGAGGAGGGGGGGGGGGGGGGGGGGTAATTCCTGTTTGTATCTAAATTCTATTTTCAGTGGTTCCCAACCTTTTCTCAGGGCCCACTTGAGAACTTTGAGTCACGGCCCTCCCATCGGATGGGTGGGCCGATGGGTGGGCCGCGTGCATTTTCAGAGCAAAGTTATGAACCAAACCATCTTGTTTCGGCTTGGATCAACGGGACTAACACAGTATAATTTAAGTTTTGGTGTCACTATGATTTTTTTCAAGGTTTTAAATGACAAAATTCAGGGATTCTTATTTTATATATAAATGTTATGCTATCAATAAGGTCTTAATGTTTTGCCAATTATTTGGGGGGCCACGTGCAATATCCTCACAACCTACAGGTTGGAAATCACTGATCTACAATTCGAGGATCCAGGCTACTGTATGTTGTGAACATTTGAGAGCAGCGCCTCAGAGAAAGCTTGCCTCGGGCGCAAATGGGGCTAGAGCCACATAGGCATGTGCATATCTTGTCTATATGCGTTAACATGGCACTGACTACTTGCCCACTTTTTTTCAAAAACCACACAATCCGATTCCAAAATCCATCCAGTAAATGTGCTAACTTGAGAGACTGTCCTTGCCTTCTGTCGGCCACCTAGCTAGCTCCAAACTCTGGAGAAGCTTTGATGAATGACGTCATGACAACGGAAAATAATTATTCTGGTGTTCGTTAGATTCATGCCAAGACTTTCTTTATCCAGGAGGAGCCATGTAGTGGTATTAAATTAACTTAATTTATTTCGCTATGCACAGTACAGTAGGTGCGTAGGTGTGACAAGTCTAGCTTAAGAAATGAGTTATCCACCACATAGACCTAAAAAGTGACAATATGCTAACAGTTTTACAGGATGGGATGCCCTATATGTTGACTCTTTGTTGAGACGTAATAAATTATGAAACCTCTCTCTCTCTATATATATATATATATATATATATATATATTGGCCTATGACACCTCAGATAAGTACAGTACATAATGCTTTCAACTGCAATCCATGAGTTTCAAGCAGTAGATTTCCTACCCATCACCCCAGGGTCTACATTTCTCGAGGTAGACCACCCCGAAGCACTGCAGATGTGCTATAATTTATATACGCTTTTCTGCACAATATTCACGAGGACAACAACTTTCCACCCTCCCTCATGCTGTCGTCGTCCTTCACCCATCCATCACGACGTCACTCAACCTCGCCATTAGTGCCGCGTGTTAAATTGCACTCGTGTGATTGTGTCACGGGGACGCCACCCCCTCCCCCCCCTCACCCTGCCCGGGTGACTGATATGACCTTTAGGCACGACGGCTGACAATTACTGTTGCCGGGAAATTTAATTATTAGCTTTTCTCTGTGCGGCGCGGCTGCGGGTAGGTGGCTGGTATAGGTGAGAGTAAAATGCTGTAATTACTTAGCTAAATTGCCATATTATATATATTCTTTCCTCTCCCGCCATCTTCTCTTTCTCTTCATTCTTCCCTCCGTCTTTTCATGCTTCCTTGTGGGTGTGATATTATAAAGGAGAGGAGGTGTGTTGGGGTTGGGAAGGAGAGTGATTAGCCATGACCTGAGACAGGCTGTTGATGGTCAATAGGGACAATGGAGAGAGTCTGTGTACTGTATGGCTGTCTAGAGTCTACTCTAGAACATACATGGGCAACTGGTGGCCCGGGGGCCACATGCGGCCCCTACCTTCAGTTAATGTGGCCCGCAGGTTAATATATTATAAATTCCAGCCGTTAATTAAAAAGCATGCAAACATGTCAAAGCCATTGTCAAAGTTGCCCATCCCTGGTCTAGACCAGTGGTTCTCAACGTTTGTGTGTGTGTGTGTGTGTGTGTGTGTGTGTGTGTGTGTGTGTGTGTGTGTGTGTGTGTGTGTGTGTGTGTGTGTGTGTGTGTGTGTGTGTGTGTGTGTGTGTGTGTGTGTGTGTGTGTGTGTGTGTGTGTGTGTGTGTGTGTGTGTGTCTGGTGCCACCACCCCCCCGCTAAACACATCCTTATTTGAATCCTGAAGGGCCAATTTTAGAAACACGGACACCCTCCCCCCTTTGTCCGATACGCCTTTTGTCAAAGATTATAAGCATGCGAGTACATAAAAAACACACGCACGCACGCACACATGCGCGCACGCGCACACACAGAGCTGGCCAGGCCGGACGTAATTATTTCCCTCCCCCCTCCTCCTCTCCTCTCCTTTGCTTAGCAGCTTGTATCAGGGCCTGTCAGCCCGTTGCCGTTTGATTACGGCAACCCAGCCATTTAGCTAAACCCTAAACCGTGCTGTCGCTAATTAACCAGCACTTGAGCTGGGATGGATGACTCCCGGGGTCTTCCCAAGGTCATGGCGGCTCGCTGCTAGAAAGCCCAGGGAGGCGGGGGGTGGGGGTGGGGGGGGGGGGGGGGTGAAGTTGGGAAGAAGGGATGAGGACTGAGGAGCATGAGAGGAAAGGAGGACGGGAGTCCCCAGGCCCTGCTTTTCCGCCCCACGCTACTGTAGACGTTGGCTGTGTGTCCATAGCGCGTGTGTCATCCGTGCTCTCACAACTGCATTAACCTTTTCCTCTTCTTTGCATGTACGTGCGTGCACGCGCACACACTCTCTCTCTCTCACACACACACACACACACAGTACTTGCGCGCGCACGGCAGCTCATAGAAGACGAAAATGACACGTGGTATTTAAACACGCACATGCAAGTATAAATGTACACACGTACTGTATGAACGTGCGCGTGCAGCCGTGCACGCGTTCGTGACATTCTGCCCTGCCTGTCTCGGCTCGTCCTTGTTATGCCGGACGCTGAAATGTGTGCTCATTAGGCTAATCGCACTGTGTGTGTGTGTGTGTGTGTTTTGTGCATCATACATTGCACTAATGATTTGTTTGTTATTGTCTGTGGTGGAAAATGACACAGTACATTTACTTAAGTACTGTACCTAAGTACAAATTTGAGGGATTTGTACTTTACTGTGTGTGTGTGTGTGTGTGTGTGTGTGTGTGTGTTCACGTGTGTGTGTGTGTGTGTGTCAATTGATTAAGGCTGCAGACCATCAGTAATTAGCAGACAGAGAGAGACCTGTTTGCGCCATACTGTATGCCACAATTGAATGGGTTTTAGCCCAGATATATATTTTTTCTTCCTGGAAATAAAAGCGTCCGGGTTTCCGAGGCAATACTAGACCGGTGCCCGGCTGTACAGCACTTAGTCGGTAACGATGGAAGTTGAAGATCCATGCCCTACCCGTTGTACCCGTGTCAGAGTACCCGTTCCACCCATCTGTCTGTGTCACTTTTATGCCCATATATAGAGATTTCTGTATCTGTCTGTCTGTGTTCCTTTATTCCTGTGGAGTTCTGTTTTCAGGCATGCCCAAATATGGAGTGTTGTGATGTCAGGCATGCCCAAATATGGAGTGTTGTGATGTCAGGCATGCCCAAACAGAGGCATGCTCTGTGTGTGGGGATATAGGGCTGCCGATGCATTGTGGCCTTTTGGCCAGGTCAACTTCAACCACTTTCAATATTAAAAAAATAAATAGTGAAACTATCAGATTGACATGCTCACAGCGCTTTGTGATGCAACACTTTGTGAGGCTGAGAGTTTGTAGATCATATGTTGTATTCGCTTTTATTGGTACAACACAATATAGGGCTTAAGTGGTTAAACAAAACAGCACTGAATGGGAGAGCAACAGAGATACTACTATGTCTTTGGCATGGTACAAATATTGAGCTACGAGAGAGAGAGTGTGTGTGTGTGTGAGTGAGTGAGTGACTGGTGTGTGTGTGTGTGTGTGTGTGTGTGTGTGTGTGTGTGTGTGTGTGTGTGTGTGTGTGTGTCCACCATGCAAATTATGCTGAAAAATAATATGTAGAATTTCTCGTTCCACGGGATCAGTAACGGTCACTATTTCTGATCAGCCTTTCAAATAGATATACTGTAACCATGTGGCGATTGCTGCATTGGTGAGACAGACTTAAAATTCATTAACGATAATATATAATTGTTTTAATCAGCATTGCTCTAGGAAAGCGCTGTTTCTATAATGTATGATATTATTATTATCCCAGAAAATGTGGACCAGTCCTGCGCCTTCATACTTTAAGCTTGTTTGGGAATTGTGGGGGATTCCATATAAACTTCTGAAATGTTTTAGACTTTTGGAAAGAGCCGGATGTAACGTCAATATGACTTCACATTGAGACCACACTGTTTCTTCAGGAACAGTATTAGCTTAGTCTTCTTTTGAGAATAGTTTGTAAAAAATTTTTTTTATTGTTTTCTGGTTTTGTTCGGGAAAACAAGAGGTTTCCAGAGAGGTGTTAAAAAGTATATATATACATACTGTACCAGGAATGGATTATGCATGGATCAAGTGCACACACACCTCTACTGTAGGTTGCCTTGTTTTGCAACTTTCTGTTGAGCTACCCTGGAGAGAGCACTTATACCACTCTTTACAAGCCAAGCAAAGGCCTCAAGAGGAGAGGCGAGAGAGATGATATGTGAAGGCAGATATTCAGTAATTCTCTACCCTCTTCATCCACCACGCAGGTCAGAGTTGCTTTAGGAGACATTCTGAGGGAAACGTGGTGAGACAACGTTCAAATGAGTGCCAAGGCATGTGGGAGACCTGGTAGAGGAGATGGAGAGAAACAGACCGAACAAGTGAGTATATATTGTTATTTTGTTATTCCTTATAAAGCTGCACTCGCATTCGTGACTTCCATGACCTACAGTACCCGCGATTCGAATCTGATTCGAATCGCACAGACAGTGCCCGGGATTTCGACCACTGAGCAAACAGTAGATGTGAAATCTGTGTGCCAGGTTGCAATGTGTTATGAGTTTGTAGATCGGCTATTTTTGGAGAAGAGATTTGGCTTAGAGGGGGAAGGGGAGGGGACCATGCAACTACAGTATACACCCCTGAGAGACCCTGGTCAACTAAGTGCATTTAAGTGTTGCATTGTTTGACCTTCATGCGATGCCACTGTGTGGTCCCATACCTGGCCACACAATGTCTCAATATAGCCTACTGTAAGAGCAGAGACCAAATGCAACCACCACAGTATGTGACCGAACTTGTTTAACAGCTAGTCAATGTGAATGTTTTGCATTTTTTTTGTTTTTCATCTCAAATGAAAGCGGAACATCATGTCAAACTAATGAGATAGATATTGGTTAATTTGATTGAGTGAATAGTCTTGAAACTACAGCGTATATAACTGAAGTCAAGTTAAAAACCTTAAATAGAGAAATCTTTATTTTTTTATAACTCACAGGTACTGTATGTTTAAGCTTTTATTTCATATTTACATGTCAATTTAAGCTCTGAAACTTTTGTCAGACATAGGCTAGTATGTCTAGAGTCTTGCTGTGCTATTAACTCATTTTGGACTATTTATTTATTTATGAATTTATTTTATACTTTTTCAGCTTTACTGAACAATATCTCCTGACTCCTGCCGCCATGACTCTGCCTGTGACACATTTTGTCACAGTTGTGTTAGGTAGATATTACATACTCAGATTGCATAATAACATTTTACCATATATTGTGTATATATATATATATATATATATATATATATATATATACATACATATTTCAGCTTTAAGCCAGATTTATACTTAGTCGTATGTGCTGAAAATAGCCAATCTACAAGCTCACAATGTGTCTCACTACGACCCGTTGTGAGCTTTTCAGCGGATTGTGAATTAGGCAGTGCCGTGCCTGCTTGGCCGTTGTTACACCAAAAAATGAGAGCGGGTCAATTTGCACACACCCATAAAGGACATTTCTGCTCATTGCACAAGTAAAGTGTCCCCGCAGAACCCAGCAGCGCCACCCCACTCCTCGCTTGCTCTTTGTTTTAATTGTCTGTGAACAAGGCATTGTTCTGCAAGATCAGGGTCCGCTGGAAATGTTCCTCAAACTCGCTCATTGTTACAAGGAAGGCACTATAGGGCCCCTTCATTCTGCGCCCAGCCTGATATAAAGAATATGCTATTTGAATTTACATAATTCTCAGTGAGGCTCCAAAGCTTCTATAAATAGCTTAATTCAACGATTGGCGATGATTCGAATGAAGGGAGAAGTCATAATCGCTTACAATGTTGTAGTACAGTGCCCCCCCCCCCCCCCCCCCCTCTCTCTCTCTCTCTCTGAGTTCTTGTTTCTATCTCCTTATACAAAACAGTCATTGTACAAATCGGGCCTTGCTTTTTTTCGACGTCCAGTGTTATGAAAGTTCAGGGTGAACGTGGCCCTGGCTTTGTCATGCTTGTCACAATTGTGCGAGCGACGAATTGTGCATCCATGCTGCACCCCCAGCCAGATCAAAACATTAATCTGTGGGTGTAGTTAGTCAGTTCCCGGGCCTGGCAATGAGGACAACTTTGCGGTGACTTTGAGGCTTTTGAAGTGTGTTGTGGACTGTGCTTGATGGCTGGTTAATTTGGCCCACTTTCCCCTGCGATTGTTTTCCTCCTTCGCTTCTGCGGTTTGGCCCAAAGGCATTTCTTTCCTCTTTTTTTTTGCAGAGCATCATACACACGCATGCAGGCACATATGCACGCACACACACACACACACACACACACACACACACACACACGCACACGCACACACACACACACACACACATACACACACACACACACACACACACTCTCACACTCGATAGCAATATCATACTGTAAACAGAAAGAGTTCAATAATTGAAATCACACTTGTGTGAAGTGAGGGCAGTATTTATGTCAGCCAGATGATGTCTTACATTGTCATTTACTACCCTAAACAAACAATAACGGTCCCAAGACTTGGCTGGTGACTGGTTATTTTTAATTAGGCTCTAAACGATACGCACCCTCAAAAAGTAAAACTAATTTCACCCACTGTTTGGCACCTGCAAACCTGTGACGTGATAATGAAGGTGATTCTGAGCAAGAGGAAGGATACATTGCACAACAACCACCCTCTTCCCAAACACTTATGCAGACTGTACGTGTTTTGCCCTGAAGTTTGGGTGGAAATTGTCCTCACCACTTCTGCTCTGCTCGCCTGGCTGCACCTGTGGACATGAGGCACTTGTCAGAAGGCCTGAGTAGAAGTCAGCGGGTGACCGATGCGGGGTTGCAGTCGGACTCTATTTTTGGGCATGCTTTGGAGTCTTCTGGCTGTGCACGATGCTTGAAGAGCACTCAGTGCCACTGCGTGGTGGTCCGACCTGACCACAGGCTCAACATGTCCCAATAGAAGTGCAACCAACACAGTTGTGTTAGTTGCATTGTGTTGACACATATCTACCATACAGATTGTTCTTGATCTTCATCTAGAAGTGCACAGACCAAATGCCACCACCACAGTTGTGTTAGTTGCATTGTGTTGACATATATCTACCATACAGATTGTTCTTGATCTTGGCATGGGCCTTCAAAAACAGAGGATCCAATATATTAGCCACGTCGTGGACCAGTCCCTAAATGACACTTTGAACCATTTTCTACCATTCAAAAGTAGCGGGAAATGGCAGATATACTAGCTCAACCTGTGACGTTGCGACACTTTGTGAGGCTATATCAGTTTGTGATTGGACCCTGTTGATTAACTTGAGATTTCAGCTGTAGGTGAACTCTGACCCTTTTGTATAAATTGACTTGAATTCACTTGATGTGAATGCTCTGATGAAGGCTGCATAGCCGAAACGCGTCAGCGTTCCTTTTTGGTGTGTGCCAATAAAGAAATGGAAATGTGAGTACCTTGTCCCCCGCTTGTTTAATTTTTGGATGTGCTACCTTTTTGGAATGTTTAATTCCTATTTTTTTTATGTATACTTGATTTGGGTTTGGCACTCCACTGAAAGCCATTGCTGATGCGCAACCTCTTTTTCTCATTTACTTTGTGAGCTATCTTAGCTGTTTGTCGTGCGGCTATATATAGTGGTTAACAAAAACGACTTGTTGAGGGCAAGGGGTGACGTGTGTGTGTGTGTGTGTGTGTGTGTGTGTGTGTGTGTGTGTGTGTGTGTGTGTGTGTGTGTGTGTGTGTGTGTGTGTGTGTGTGTGTGGCGTGTGGCCACAAAGTCACTGGAGAACAGGGCCTCTGTTCCTCAGCACTCAATAACGGCCTGTGTTTATGTGGGATCAGAATTATTTCACGACTCAGCCCTTAGCCATAGCAGGACCGTCTCTCTCTCTATCCATAAAAACCAGCCCGCGGTCTCTCACCTCTCGCCTCTCATTTCTCACGCTGTATTAATAATAAAAAGGCATCCATAAAGTGGGGAGCTGCCGTGCTTCTATTAAAACAGCATTGGGGCCCGGGATATATCCAAGGTCGCCCGGAGGCTTGAACTGTTATTCGCTCCTCCGCGCGCCTGCATGGCCGCCGCAAATAGCCGGTCATTCTGATTCCGATAGGGGCCGTGGCATGGGAGAAAGAATTCCACTGTTTCATTCCCCTGTGTGTGTGTGTGTGTGTGTGTGTCTCTCTCTCTCTTCTCTATGTCTCTCTCTTTCCCTCTTTCTTCCCAGTATATGCAATGAGCAACCGTGCGGGGCGGGACCTCTCGGGGTTGTGCGGCGTGTAACCTTTCTTATGCAACAGGGATGTCATCTGCATTCTTTGTTGTGTTAAGAGCCGTTAAATGTCCGCGTGGGACGGCTCCACTCCGACCCCTGACCCCGCCATGCAGGATAATGAGTGAGATGAGGAGGGGGGAAGGATTATTCAGCTATAATAGACCGGCGGGGTTGACAGTATATGGCAGAGGTCTCTCTCTCTCTCTCTCTCTCTCTCTCTCTCTCTCTCCCCCATCTATATGCCTGTCACTACCATTTTCTCTTTCTCCTCCCCTTTCCCCCCTCTCTTCCCGTTAACCACTTAAGCTCTATTTCAATAACAGCTGATCTGTGAGCTCACAACAAGACGCATTTTGGCTACTTTGCACTATCTTTGAAAATGTGAATGAAATGATGCAACGAACACATGCGCTGAACGTGGTCAAGCGTGCTCTTTCTTTGTCTCTCCGTGCTGCATGGCGGAGGCTATAGCCTGGCACACACTGGGACAATTAGAGTGGAAGATCATCTGAAAGGTGGACTATATGAGAGGGTCTCTCATGATCATCTGAAAGGTGGACTATATGAGAGGGTCTCTCATGATCATCTGAAAGGTGGACTATATGAGAGGGTCTCTCATGATCATCTGGAAGGTGGACTATATGAGAGGGTCTCTCATGATCATCTGAAAGGTGGACTATATGAGAGGGTCTCTCATGATCATCTGAAAGGTGGACTATATGAGAGGGTCTCTCATGATCATCTGAAAGGTGGACTATATATGGGCGTGCAGACATCCAGAGGCAAGAAGGAACTCCTCCTTGAAGGGTTTCACAGTTAATCTTATTTAAGTGCAGGTATCAATTTTAGAATCTATACTTCTGTAGGATGGATAACTTGGCAGTGATCATCAGCACAGTTAAAGACGGAGTGCCGTGACCCCCCCCTCCCCCCCAAAAAAACAAAAACATGATCATCAAGTACTATGCTTTGATTATCCTAGGATGGATGGATTTTTGGAGGATTATTATTATTATTATTATTATTATTATTATTTGTCAGGGTGCATTCAGAGGACCCAAAAGCAGTACGACCAAACTAAAACTTCCCATAAAATGGGGCAGACAAATACAAGAACTGAAAAAATTGGCCAAAACTCAGTACAGAATGACTGACAATGGATGACGATCTGACAAGAAACTGAACAAACTGGGGTTTATAAATAGACAAAGACTAAAGACACAGGTGAACTCATGGCATAATACATTACATCCTGAAATAACAGAAAAAACGTATACAGAAAGTGTTAAAATTATGTTTTTATGATGTGGCCACACCCACCAGTTCATCAGTTCAGTTATACCTGGTTTTCACCTAGCACCACTCACCTGACCTTAACCCATTCTGACCTGAGATCAGATTCATACGAGGTTTCCACAGGACACACGCTGGTCTGATGAACCCATTCTGACCTGAGATCGGATTCTAAAAATGTCAGTCGTTCTTCGATTTTTCAAAAAATAGCAGACCTACAAGCTCGTATGAGCTTGTAGATCTGCTATTTTTAAATAGCTAAAGCACGACATGATGCCGACACCAAAATGGGTGCCCGTTCAGAATGGGTTAATAAGTAATAATGATAATGATAACGGGAGGTTAGGGGCTAGGTTATGATGACACTAAAGTGGTGTATTTCAATTGGGCCTTTTGACTCAAAGGCTTTCAGGAAAAAACTAAAAAATATACAGACATATTTTAATATTATAACCACACCTGGGGGTGGTTAAGTAATGTTAACTCCATAGACACACACAAAACAGAAAAAGTACAAAAATCACAGCACTCCATCTTTAAGCACATATGTTGAGGAAAACCTAGGTGCTTTGTTTTGTTTAGGGCAGACACATAAATAAATAACAAACGCATCCTTTTCCCTAATGTGTGGCTTTCCTTCGTGGACTACTGTATCTACCAGTAAAATTAATTTCATCATCACTCTATTATTCATTATTTTCCCAGACAGAAGCAGCACAGGCAGACGGGCGGTCGTCTGTCGTTATTGATTGCGATGCTGAATTCATAATGAGACACATACGCGCGGGGTTGTCGGAGGCTTTTTAATCTCCCTCCTTTGTTCATTTGCCTCGCCCAGGACTCTTCCTTTCTCTCTCGCCAAGCTGCCACCGCCTCTGAAAGGGCATATTTGTTGTATCCGTCCGTACGCTGTTGTGTCGAGCGAAAGACTGTACCCCCTCACCTCCTGGTTCTTAGTCTCACTCACGCACACGCACACACACACACACACACACACACACACACACACACACACTTCTCAGCACTCACATCCTGAGGAATTCATTTGTCTTCGTATGGCTTTGTCTCCGAGGTGACACGCAACCGCCGCTTGCCTTTTGTTGGCCAGAATTAATGGCGCTAACAGTGTAGTAAAAATGTCAGAAACCCGCTCCGCCGTTTGAGCGAGCACCGCGGCCCCTTTTGTCCCCGGAGCAGGTGTTGTGCCGAGGAGATAAGTACGGGGCAGTTGTTGCCGTTCAAGATTAACATGTTGTCCAGTTCAGCCCGGCTGTTTTCTGAGGCCGCCTATATCTCCAGTGTCAACGCCGCAATGCCAGTCCTTTGTGTGTGCGCGCTGACGCTGCATTCACACCCCTGATTGTGCTCGTCCCATCGACGAATAAACAATAAAGCGCGCGGACGGAAAGCAGGCCGCGTAACGCGTCTATCTCACCCCACCACCACTATACCCCTCATTACCCCGCTATTAGGTGTCACATGATATTGCCGGCTTTTCAAAGCTCAGCTCTGGCCAGAGGGACCTCATCTTGAAGCACTAAAGGCTGACTTATCAGGACAGCAGGCGCGATAACTTAGCTGTCGCTCATAAACGACTTCCAGGCGTGAAAACGCACGTGCAAGGGACTGCGGGCGAATGCTGGACCGGGGCCGACCGAGCCTGTGTTCCTTCTCTCTTTCTTTTTTTCCCTTCTTCTTCTTCTTCTTCTCCTCAGTCATGACATTGCCAA
>NC_139714.1:5781326-5808826 GCF_964188405.1 Protomyctophum parallelum
ACATTATCTTGCCTTTAAGTTAGTTTTGTGTTTTGTTTTTGCTGTTAGAGTGTTAGAGAGGCAGGGGCTGAAATCGCGTAAGAGGGCACTTTTGGACCAAAATAGCAGATCTCCAAGCTAGTCGCGCTATATGTGACGCGTTGAGAGCTTGTAGATCAGCTATTGTCGGTGGCACAACCCAGCACTCTTTAGCTACTGGAGAATGCGGTGTACGACATGGATTTCGAAACAAATTTGCTCGACACAAAATTCTACGTTCCAAGTTCAGGAGACTTCGGAAAAAAGCAATCCTCCTGAACGTTGCCTTCCAGCATGGCATGGAAAGGAGTGGCATTTTGCATTTCTTTTGCATTTCTTTCACCAGACCCCTTTGATGTCCCTGGATCCGAGTGTCTACACAAACACAATGGGCCCATGTTAGGCGGGGGAGCGTGATATTAGCCGGAACACGGATATTAGCCGGAACACGGAATTCTACGGGCTAAGGATGGTTGAGTGTTTGGCAGGAGGAGTGGGACAAAGGCTCCTAGGCTCTCCCGGTAGGGGCTCCTCATTGGCAGTGGCTTGCCAGTAGCAGTGTTGATTTCATCGACTAATACTATGACGGATAATGTTCGTCGACTAAGACTAAATGGAAACTAAAGGAAAACTAAGCTATGACGACTAAAACTAGCCTAAATATATTGACAATTTCGTTAAGAAATAAAAACTAGACTAAAATGTTAGGAAGGACAGAACCAGTATAAGTGAAAGACACGTCATATTACACTTGGTTGCATGCTGAAAATAGCCGATCAACAAGCTCGAGCTTGTAGATCTGCTATTTTCATCAAGTGTAAAATCTGCCATTACGACGGCATCAAGGCCCACCGAAATAAATTTTAGTCGACTAAATGAATTGCCGATTTAGTCGACTAAAATCTTATGACATTTAGTCGAGTAAAAATCTAATCAAAAACTAAAACCTTCCAGGTGAAAATGAGACTAAAACTAAATAAAGCATTGACAATACAGAAAATTGTGTGTTGGGAGGAAACAATTGGAATTACGACTAAATTGGGGCAAATAAAATAAACCCCAAATAAGCCAAACAAAACAATTTCCTAAAATTATGATTGACTGTACATGCAAGCTCGTAGCTCAGCCATTAAGTATAAAATAGTATAATTAGTTGCAGTAAGAAACAGAAGCTCTCCCTTTGCACTTTTGGTTTGGTTTGGTTGTTTTTGTAGGTTTGACTGTACATACATACTGTATATAGCCCAGTAGATTGTTATTGGTATCTGCCGCACTCACAGTTTATTATGCCAAAACATCACTGGCTTCTTCTCCAAATTGTGTCTTATAAATAATTATTAGACATGTCCAGCGCTCTGGGCCATGGATATAACTTGTTTAGTTTCAAACACACCTCAATCAATAAGGCCCTGTCATCTAAAATTCATGAGAACACTACCTTGTGTTTTATTTATTTATCTATTATTTATTTATTTATCTTATTTGGCCGCTTGCTTTCCGTCCTTCTTGTCCAACTAATCTTTACTGTGTGTGTGTGTGTGTGTGTGTGTGTGTGTGTGTGTGTGTGTGTGTGTGTGTGTGTGTGTGTGTGTGTGTGTGTGTGTGTGTGTGTGTGTGTGTGTGTGTGTGTGTGTGTGTGTGTGTGTGTGTGTGTGTGTGTGAGCATGCACATGTATGCGCGCGTGCATGCATGCTAGTCGTGTATCTTTGAGCCGGTGTGGATGGATGGATGTTTGTTGATTTGTGTGTGTGTGTGTGCGCGCGCATGTATACGCATTTGAGCCTGTGTTTGCATTGACCTACAACATTGTCTTTTGTGAGTGTGCGTGTGTGGGTGAGGATGTGTGGCTGTGTGTGTGCTCATGTTGTCTACCTTCACAAATGTGTCTGTGTTTATTAGTGTGCGTGTGTGTGTGCGCGAGCGCACGCGCCATGGGACTGTGGAATTATGGATTGAGGACAGGAGTCATAGGATGATTGACAGCGGCATTCCGTTGTAGGTGATTAGGTGTGCACAGGGCCCAAAGAAAATAGACATGATGAAAATTTCAACATCCCAGCTCTAATTTCTGCTGCAGGGTAATTATGATACATGGTGAGTTGCAGACATCATTGCCCACAGAGCCCATAGTGCTCAATCTATGCTCTCTCTCATTGTTTTCTCTCTCTATGTCTCACTCGCACACGCACACGCACACACACACACACACACACGCACACGCACACGCACACGCTGTTAATTAAACTTTGTGAGGTTAGAAATGTAACCAAATGGACCCTTTTTAACCTTTCAGCATTACAAATGGACACATTAGCGTAAATGTTACTTGCCGTCATTTGCAATGTTGGTAATCAAGGAAATGAAGCTTATCCCACTGTTTCCATTTCCTTCCTAATAGCAGATCTACAAGCTCACAACGCATCGCAATGCAATGTGACTATTTTCAATGGGCCAAAATGTATATAGGGCCTGAAGTGGTTAAACTCATTCCAGGCTAACGACTTCTTTAACGCCTTTTTAATGAAATCCCGCACCGCCAACGACGCCATTAACGTGTTATTTAGCGCTTTATTTAATGATAAACCTATAAAGTGGGCTTACCGCATATTATCAAAGCTCTCGCCAATCGGCAGCTCCATGTTCCATTGCTTTCCCTTCAGCCTCAATGCATTGAACAAAGATGAAGGTGGTGGATGAGGCCTTTCTAGTATTCCATTTCTAATCGCACTGGATAAATTAAACGAATGTGTTTAGTGGCTCAATAGGAACTCCCCGTGACCGCACATCTAAAATATGAATGCTTCTAAAGACTGATTTGTCCGATCAGCACGACCACCTTCGCCATTGCTTTTTTGGGGAGGTGCTCTTCTTCTCCAACCAAATATAATGGTGGTGAACGGTGACAATTTACAATTTACAATTTAGGCATTTAGCAGACGCTCTTAATCCAGAGCGACTTACATTTAAGCAAGAACAAAGCATGGGAATACATCTATACCTATCTGTGTATGAATGAATGAATGAATGATTGACTTGACACTTTGCTCAATGGTGTCATGATTGTGCTGAATTGTTGGTGAACTGGATTATTGTTAACTCCCACATACATGTATTGTACATAATCACTCCACTGAAACATTACAATTTGCAGATACGAATAAGATAAGAAAAGAACACAGACAATGTTAAGACACATGTTAAACTGCTGTATAATACTAAAGCAAAGTAGCCTACATAGAAAACAGTGAATGTGGTGCAATCTCGGTCAATGTACTGTATATTCCATCTTAACCGATAATGTTAAACCAAAGATTAGACAAAACAGGCTAATTCACTCACTGTGGAAGTGTCTTACTCGGAGACACCTCAGCCTAGAACTACAGGAAACTACAGTCTGTAAGGGCAAAATAAATAAATGTTTATTGTGTCCTCAACCTCATAAAAAATTGAATTTGAGTTCAGAATCTGCGAAGTGGACCTTTAAGATTGGCTGCCTTAAAGGGATATTTCACTTTAAAAAACACTTTTGGTCATTATATCGTCTACTCAGGCTTATGTGAACACCCCAGACAGTTTTTAAGAAGCTTGATTCAGTATTTTTATATTTTGATATTAGTTTTAGCTGCCTAAATGTTCCCCTTCCTATACAAACCCATTGTAACTTAAAACTCCATTGTAACCATGTTAGATTTATCGAAAACAACCATGACTGATACTGCCTTTCTAATACGTGAGGGGCTGTGTTTTTTAATAACCTTTTTCATTTATTTTTAATAAATGTTTTGGAAAAGAACCTCCGCCAGGAGGAGACAAAACAATCAAAGATAATTATTAAAAATAAATGAAAACAGTAAATGAAAAAACACTGCCCCTCACGTATTAGAAGGACAATATCAGTCACCAGAAAACAGGACTGGTATTTTCAATTAATCTATCATAAGTTTTAAGTTATAATGGGTTTGTATAGGAAGGGGGAGGGGCAGTTTAAATGACACTGAATCAAACAACTTAAAAAAACTGTCATCCGGGGTGTTCGCATAAGCCATGAGTAGAAGATAAAATTGCCAATTAAAGTGAAATATCCCTTTAAGATCTGTGCAGGCCCCCAGTCTGCAAAACCACACTCCCTTTCCAGTTTCCACTGACCATGGAACTGCTATGATCTGAAAGTTACGGTACAATATTTCTCCCAGTGCTCCTCTCTCTCTCTCTCTCTCTCTCTCTCTGCTTCCATGGGTTCCCTCCTCTCTCTATCCGCACGTCCACATGTACATGCCCTCTGCCGTATCCCCCCCCCCCCCCCCCCCACCAATGTCAGGGCCGTTTACCATGGCTTTGAACGCAGCGCCTCCATGTTTTATTGAAGGCGTTGTTGGTTATGATGCTGCATTCCCCTTCACAACGGGTTCATGCATTAGAAATGTGCCGCGTTGGACGGCGGGGCCAAAGAGAAGGGAAAAAAAAAACATACATGAATAAATAAGAAAAGACAGAGGGGCAACATGCACACAACAGAGATCAAACTGCGTGTGCAGAGTGTTGCTTCACTTGTTTTCATCACTTGTCCGGGTTGTACTTTATAGTGGTGTCTTGCCTTTTGTTTGTTTTAATGTTTGTTCCTGTGTGACATTGCGAAGAGGCCTCTCGGCCACGACGCTTCGTCATTTGAGAAAAATTCATGAATTTACATCTTTTACAACTCTTTTGCGGAAATGGCGGTTGCAATGAAAGCATGGGCACCTTATGGATTACTCCTGCATTTTCTGGTCATATTTTGCTTGCATATTGGGGAATATAACTTGCTTATCTAAATGTGAATTATTATATCTGCATAATAATACGATGCCCAGACGTTGTGTGCCAGGTTGAAAGTGGTTAATGTCTTGAAAGGAAAATAAAATAAAATAAAATAAAAATAAATAAAAATAATGAAGCTTTTAGTCACCTACATCAAAGTGAGCGAGGCCCAGTTGTCCACTATAATCGGCAGGTGAGAAAACACATCCCATGATGGGGTGAGCGTAAAAGAAACACACATCTTTACAACATCCTGACTCTAATTTGTAGCGAGGGTAGGGAGGGGAGTGGGGGGAGGGGAGGGGGGGGGGGGGGAGAAAGAGGGGAAAATGAGAGGCGGAAACGTGTCGTGCCTTAAATTAGCGCTCCATATTTTAGTGCCGGTTCTCTGACACAAAGGCCTTTCTTAACTTGTTGTCAGACGGCCCCCCCGTCGCCTCCGTGGTGACTTTGACGCGCTCGTGCGTGCGTGCGTGTGTGTGTGTGTGTGTGTGTGTGTGTGTGTGTGCGTGTGTGTGTGTGTGTGTGTGTGCGTGCGTGCGTGCGTGCGTGCGTGTGTGTGTGCGTGTGTGCGTGCGCTCCACGGCTTGGGTTTCCACTGCAGCAGGGGTCACTGGCGCCGTAGCCCCGCCCCCGGTATCCAGGCTTTCATATTCCTCCGCTACGGCTCAACAATGTAAAGCCTGGGGGAACGTGAGACATTTCCTGGTCTAGGAGTGGGAGTGAACTACAGTGCAGAGGAACTATACTTGATTGAATCTATTATTTAAAAATAAAATCAATATCTATATTTGTAAAAGGTAATTGGTTAACTATGAAACCTTGCGTTTTTTGACTCCTAACCCACTTCCCCCGTCACATATGGAGCTCTAGGTGAAATAACGAAGGCTTTCACCTAGAGCTCCATATATGGAGACAACCTATAGCCGATGCCCCCCCGTGCCAAAGCGCCAGTGCTCGCCCAGCAGTCTGCCATCAACGAAGCGGACGAGTGTGCACGCGATCTCGCCCCCAGGCGTCTTACTGGTAATTGCATGGCATTTTGTCATGAAAATACCACACCTACTAGCTTACAGTGCGTTGTAAGCTTATTAAAATACCACACCTACTAGCTTACAGTGCGTTGTAAGCTTATTAAAATACCACACCTACTAGCTTACAGTGCGTTGTAAGCTTATTAAAATACCACACCTACTAGCTTACAGTGCGTTGTAAGCTTATTAAAATACCACACCTACTAGCTTACAGTGCGTTGTAAGCTTATTAAAATACCACACCTACTAGCTTACAGTGCGTTGTAAGCTTATTGTAGATATGCTATTTTCACTACTTTTACACTACTGCCACTAATTAAAGTACCTAACTATACCTATAGATAGTACCAATAGAATAATTGTTAAGAAAATGATTGATAGTTGCAGCCCAAGCGCAATCAACGTCGCCCCCATCTTCTCAATGTTGCTTTATTTTATTGCGACCAAAGGTCGCAGTTCGTCACGTCACGTCAATAGGCCCGAAAATGAAGGCCCGGCCCTACCTGGGCCCTCATCAAACCCTGTACAGTCAAGACACTGCCATGGCTGCCCTTTAGGGGCGAGGCTGCGTGCTATTTTGCTGAATTAGGCCATTGATAGCTGTCCAGGATCTGTGTAATCATTACCAGGAAAAGGCTTTGAATATCTTGTGGCTGTTGGCCGGGCCTGCCAAGCGCTCGCTAAGCGCACTTCCAGAAAATGACTCTCCGTTCTCCGCATCGCCATGTTTTCTCCTGTCACAGCGGCCTGTTGTCTGAGGGCCCGCTGTGCAGTTGCTGAAGCATGTTTTTCAACCGAGACGCCACAGCCAAACAGATGTTCACAGTTACAGCTGACAATTACACATTGTGTGCGACTGTGCGTGTGCGTGTGTGTGTGTGCTTGTATTACTGTATACTTGTGGGGACCGAATGGATATTTTTCAATGCCGTCCTAAAGTTTTGATGACCTCACAAGTATAGTTGGTTAGTGCGTGTGCGCGGGCGTGCGTGGGTGTGAGTGTATAGGAGGGCCGGGACTCCAATAGCAGGAGTTTATTTAAACAGAATCATTACATGACACGGCCTCTCCCTGGCACCTCTCTGCAGATCCATCTCAAACCAAAGCGTTATGCTGATTCCCGCACACTCCCTCCCTGTAAGCACTGGCGCTCTTCCCCTCCCTTCCCTGCCTCGTATATAGCCCAGGTCCAGGGAGCAATAATCTGGCTTCTTGTAGACTAAACATAAAATTAAAAAGCAATCTGGCCCTTGCCATGTGTTTTATAGGATATCTGCTGGAGAACTTGCATCAGCGACTTTTCCCAGATATGAAAAAAAACAGGTATAATATATAGAAAAAGAGGCTTGCCAAGTGAAAAGACGGATAAAGGAAAGAAGGAATACTTTTTTTTTCTCCATTCTTTTCTTCACGCACCCGTATCCCTCTTTCTCCATCTCTTTTTTTTTCCTTCATTTTTTTCTTGCATATGTTGGAGCGAGTTTGATTAACGACCGGCGCAAACCAAAAAAAGCTAATTATTTCATTGAGGGGAGGGGCGGGGGCGTGAGGCGGGGGGTGGTGGTGGGGCGGGGGTTACCGGGGGGATTTGGCGAGTCAGGATCCTGCACCACCACCCCAGGGGAGATTTGGCTTTGGAGGAATAGAAAAAAAAGAAGAGGAAGAAAGAAAGGAAAAAGAGAACCCAGAAGGGCCCCTCATACCTGTGATGTGTGATATCTCCTCCCCGGCCCCCTCCCCGGCCCCCCCAGTCCTGTCCCGTCCCGCGCCGTGACAGCGGGATGAGCCTCTGGTATGGGTGGTCTCATCTCCGCGCGCGTCACTAAGCAGCTTACCAAGAAGTGCCGTGGAAATGGGAGGGGAATACAATACTGTCGCAATTTGATTTTTAAGCCCCGTGGGGTCAATCTCCCTGAACCACCGCCCCACACACACACACACACACACACACCACCCCTTTTCAGGTATTTTCTTTATCGTTCTTTTTTTTCCCCGGTGATTCAACACTCTGTCTATCTTCTCTCTCTCTCTCTCTCTCTCTCTCTCTCTCTCTCTCTCTCTGCCAGACGTACAGTAACTTTGACTTGGGCGACTGTGGAATTGTGATTATATTTTCGGAGGGTCCGTTTGTAAAGGTGTGTGGTTAAATCGCCGCATGAATGGGTCGTAGGGTCAAATCGTCTTCACTGGGACTCACGCATTCAGGCTCCCCCATCTCCATTTCCAGGGTGACATACGGGACACACACGGTTTTGTGTGTGTGTGTGTGTGCATGTGCATGTGTCTTCACATCATATGTGCTGAATATGAGCATGATATTTGAGTCTGTATGTGGGTCTGCAGTTTGTGTGTGTGTGTGTGTGCGTGCCTGCGTGCGTGCGTGTGTACATGCATATGCGTACTCGCATCCATCAATTTGTATGTACTGCACGGTCGATTGTGAAATGCACGAGTGTGTGCGTGTGCTTGTGCGCACGTGCGTGCTTGCCCGCGCAGTCTACTATGGTATGCATAATGGCACGCACACAGGTGCACTCATGGCAGTGCAGATACGCGCCCCGTGCCGTGCGCGGCTCGACTGTTCCGCTTGTCACGTCTCGTCCTCCTGCATCTCCGTATCGGTATATGTAGCCTGTATCCGATTGACCCTCCCCGCGCACCCCTGTCAACAAGATGTGGTCCCCAGGCTAACGCTGGCTAAAGAACACTCTCCTCCCCGTCGAAGTCGAGGTGGCGGCGGACAACAAATTGGCTCCTGCAGGCCCTTCAGCCGTCTCCCTCCAAATGCTATAAGGTTAGGCTTTAATTGTGGCGCCGGGGTTGCGCCGGTGAGCTATAGACAAAACAGCGGGCGGCCTCGGCGTGTCAGCCGAACCGTGTTGTGAATAGTTCACATAATACCAAGTGTATACACAGCGGACACGGCGGAGCCCGCCACCTTTTGCACCCCTCTCTCCCCGCGTGCTCGCTGAATGGTGAGTCTGACATCAATTCCTGCACATATAAAATTAGTAAATGCCACTGTAGCCATAGTTAAATATCACACGAATCCCCCGGGAAGGGAGGGGGAGGAGTAGAGGGTGGGGGAGGGAGGGAGGGAGGGTGGCGGCATGGCGGCTAAGTTACCTTGGCCTATTTTTTTTGGTGTGCGAAAGGAAAAGGGGGGGTAGGGGGGGACAGACAGAGGTGGGCGACAGTGGAATAGAAAGGGAGAGGGTGATGAGAGAGGGACGACAGGAGGGGGGGGAGAGAGAGAGAGAGAGAGAGAAAAACAACTAAACGAAGGTGAAGGTAATGTTGTCAGACAAGGCTGCATATGAGTTAACGGCCAGACGGCGCTTCCTGCTCCGTCTCGTGTTTATTTTTTTACACGCCGCCAAAAGAAGTTTTTTGTATTTTCTTTTGGCGGGGGCAAAAATAAGTAGAGAAGGAGGGAAGGAATACAGTATGAAGCCTTTCCCATTAACCATATACTATTATGGTAAATCAAGCATATTGTGCTTGATTCATATACTTGTCTGCGTGCGGTGTCAAATAGCCGATCTGCAAAGTCTCCGCACATCCGATCGCACCGCGTCGTGAGCTTTTGGAGATCAGCTATTCTCGATGTGCAACAGCGGTGAGCAACCGGAGTATAACCCATTCTGACCGGGCACCCATTTTGGTGTCAGCATCATGTTATGCTTTAGCTATTTAAAAATAGCAGATCTACAAGCTCGTATCGCGCCACCGAGTGGCGCGATACGAGCTTGTAGGTCTGCTATTTTTGAAAAATCGAAGAACGACTGACATTTTTAGAATCTGATCTCAGGTCAGAATGGGTTCATCAGACCCAGTGTTTGTCCGGCGGAAACCTCGTATGAATCTGATCTCAGGTCAGAATGGGATAAATCAGCCTCTTGGGTCTCCCGCCCTCTACCTCCACTTTCATCATATTGAAGCTATCAAATAAAAACCGTGGAACCCTTCCTTTGGTTCCTCTCTTCTTTAGTTAAACTTGCAGCCTCTCATATGGCATCATTAGGGGTTAAGTGCGGTCCAATCTGTCCCCCTAATAAAGTTGCTTTGAAGTGCGAGGAGGAAGGAGGAGGAGGCGCCCGTCGGAGGTCACGGGGGTTGTTCACACGGAGCGTTGGGGTAAATTAGCCGTGGGTCCAAAGCGTTTAAGATCCCTGCTCAATATAAGCTGTCGCTTTGAACCCGCGGCACGTGGTGAGCTCGCTCGGGCCGTCTGGTCCGTGGTGGAGCTGAGGTATATACTGTGTATATGTGGACGGAGAGGGGCTGGTGGGTGGCGGCCGTTGTGAGGTGGGAAGATTGAGGACAGGGGGGGGGGGGGGGGTGGCGGGTGGGGGAGAAGGAGTTATTTCTGGGAGAGGGAATCTCTTTTGCATTAGTCTCCATCCCCTCCCTCGTGGTTAGGAAAAGGGCAGCCCTTTACTTCATATAGCCTTCCTTTTTGTCATCCTTCCGCTCGCTCAGTGTCACTGAGCCGCTCGCTCCTCTTCTCCTACCGATTGAATGCACTTATGTTCATTCGTTAATTAAATGGTGTGATCCTTTGTCTTATAGTGTCGAGAAATAATCCAAAGTGGCAAACAACGTTGATGGCATCGGTCCTGTGAAGTCATCGCTTCTGAACTTACAGTAGCAGAGAAAATGGATGGTGACACAATTAAGTCCTATTGCCGATCATTTGAGAGACCAAACACAACCACCACAGTCCTGCCATACAGCATGCTTACAGTACTTTACGACACTGTTTACACTGAAACATTTTGGTTGCCTGACTAACATGCTCAAGCAATTTGGACACACTTAACTATGCAGCTATTAAATCAATTAAATAACATCACATCATCAACAGCTCAAGGCCATTCATTCCAGGATGTGAAGTATAGGCCTGGCCTGCTGTAGAACACACATCTTACATTGTGCACACACCTATACGTTTCTCTAAAGCACTTAAGGATGGACTAATGAATCCAAACAGCTTGTATTTAAATGGAAAATTGATCAGCAGAGAAAGCCTCCAGTTGGACACAGAACCGCTGGCAGCGATGTACCATTAACGGCGCTATAGCTTGCCATTAGCACTTGAACGGTTTCGACTGGAAAAGTGGCGCTGAAATTCAGTGGACCCGCTGCCATTTAAGAGAGAGAAATGTGTGCAAATATGAAGGTCCATACCCTGAAGAAGGCAGTTGAATCTGCCGAACTGTTGGTTTCTCACTCTGCGTCCTAATAAATAATCGGCACTGGCTCAATGTGTGCGGCCACTCTTTTGTCTTTTTAAGACTAATCTTTTCAAATATGAAGTTCCAACATCCAAGCATATACAATGTCAAAGACCAAACCCGCCTATACCGATGATGTCACTGGTAGGCAGGGGCTTCTTGAACTGTCCACGAGGAAGAACAAACATCCGCACACTTGTTTCTATAGAGCTCCAAAAGAGACACTTTTGTACTTTATGTAATGGCAAAAGATTGCAACATTTCAACCCTTTTAGGTCTTCATCAGGCAAACTGCACAGCCCACCAATGAGACACGTAAACACAGTAGATACTCTGGTAAAGTAAAAGTACCTTGAAATTGTACCCAAGTACACTAAATGTAGCCTATATACACCGCCAGCGATCTGGGTCGTTGCTGTTGCGAGTGCAAACAAAAGGCCTGCGTGCCAGCCTGTTGCCTGGCCCTGGCAGCGATCCAGCTCCGGGGCGGGAGGAGGCGCCCCCCCCCCGCCTCCCCTCGTGCCCTCCCCCTCATTAATTTAGCCGCCACGGCGTGCCGCGGGCCGCTCACAGCAGTCACCCCCGCTGACTGGGGCTGTTTACGGCAGTTTAGCTGCGGGACCGCCGGCCCGTTAACAGACCTAATGCATCATTGTGCTCGACAGCGTGTTCGCTGCAGCTCACACCATATATATATATATATATATATACCGCCGGGAGAGGTTTACTTTATTCATTTAGTTTGTTTTCACTGCTTTGTTGTGCTTTTTTTTTTTTTTTTAACACAGCCCTCGAATCTAGAGTTTGGGCCACTACGGGGCCCTCACACCTACGCCGCACCGCCGTTCCGACTGATATGACCGACCTCGGCTTGTATCGGTCAGTCCCTTGTCCCTCTTATGCCCACATATGGAAACCCCTGATGTCATCAGTATACTGTAGGCCCATATATGGGCATGCTGCTGACATGCATGATCTACAAGCTTATAGCGTGAAGTCAAAACGTGCAGTGCCACATAGTTAATCACTTAAGACATTATGCAGAACTTTGCTGATGAATAGTAAAAAAAATCTGATATATAATAAGCTCAAACCATGCATTCACACGTATTAGCTTGTAGATCTGCCATTTTTTCACACGATGATGTGATAGGAGTGCCAGGTTGGAAGTGGCTAAGACATGATGATGATTACGATGATTACGATGAAGACCGTACTGTAGCAGGTATTGTTGTTGACGCCGTCGTCATGGTGATGGCATATTTCTCTTGGGAGCCTGCCAACTCGTGTGGCCAAGCTGCAACAGACGCGCACGCATGCACGTTGTGCACGACGCTGTGAACGGCTCACTCCCTTCTCCTGCATTTGGATGTCTGCTAAAGTTTTATATACTTTTTTTATACTTCCATTGAACTCGTGTAATACACACACTTGGCGACCGAACAATATGCCGCGTTGTCTCAGGAAGGAAACGTGAACCTCCGAAATGTCACAGAGATGTGTTTGGATTTAGCGCTGCCGTGTTATGGGATTAACCCATTCTGACCGGGCACCCATTTTGGTGTTGGCATCATGTTATGCTTTAGCTATTGAAAAATAGCAGATCTACAAGCTCATATCGCGCCACCGAGTGGCGCGATACAAGCTTGTAGGTCTGCTATTTTTGAAAAATCGAAGAACGACTGACATTTTTAGAATCTGATCTCAGGTCAGAATGGGTTCGTCAGACCAGTGTGTGTCCAGTGGAAACCTCGTATGAATCTGATCTCAGGTCAGAATGGATTAACAAAAACAAGTGGAGCATGCTTAGCTTGGAAATGGACTGTTTGGCGGTCCCGCAGTACAGCCGAGACGCCAAGCTTCACCTTCTGTGTTTACGGCTGGTCCTCTCGCCTGAAAAATAAAAGAAAAAAAGTTTATTTGATGATGTGATGAGATTCAATCTTTTATTTATTACCAAACCCCCATCGGGCAGCTTTAGGGGCCTTGTATTCTTTCATTTCCTAGCAATTCCCCCTTTCACGCACAGACGTTATGATGTATGCATGGTTATGGTTGGCGCAGTCTACCTGACACAACACAGCCCAATATGGTTGTGATTTGCAGAGTAAATGTTATTGCAATCGCATGCGTCCATGCCATATGTCTCCTTCTCTTCTGTCTGTTGTTTTTTTTTTCACATGGAGGGAATGAAAATTCACTCAGAGACGGGGTGGGTGTGTGTGTGTGTGAGAGAGAGAGAGAGAGAGAGAGAGAGAGGGGAGGGGGGCGAGATTCTTTCTCCAAATGGATCATGTTAAATTACTCCAAACCGTTTAGCATCCAGCACACAGAATGGCGTTTCTGGCCCATATGGAAGTCTTTATGTAATGTTTTCATTGTTGATATACAGAATCTATAACAAATGATAATGGCTCGCAGCTGTCCGACGGACGGGGGCCGAGTGTCAGAGCTCGGCTTGATGGCTTCAGCATGAGAAGAACTGTACCTCGTCGACCCATTCGTAATGGCGGCCTCGCCTACGCAAAAAGCCTCGGCTTCATTTGGATTTGATGACCGGATCAATCTCTCCCGTCGGGTTGAGCACAGAGTATGGCCAAAGCAAAGGGGGGAGATTCAACGTTGTATTGGCAGCTTCACCAAGAGACGAGGAATTAAACAAAAACTTATTTTGCGACCCTTTCAATTAGGTGCTCTGTCGGAAAACGTAGTCGAAGTCTACAAAGTCAATTAGTCTAATCGTTAAACTATGCATTGTTTATTAAGTAATAGTAGTATTATTGTTCTGTAAAACATATATTTTTACTCGTGGACAGTGTTTATTATTATTAAGAACATTTACTAGGTTACCACTATAGTGATACTTGATCATTTCAACACAATCTATTGAAATAATGCCGTTTTATCTCAGCAACTGACATAATCCAAACACAATTCCCGTTCAAAATGGAAGCTGATAAGTGAAGGTAAACCATGGCACGGTGTGGATCTTTGATGTGATGGAATGTGACGCGATGGGATCGATTCACTGCATACACGTGTTTGCGATCACGGACCCAGCCGGTGGAGTCGGTCGGATCCTAACGGGGACGGTGAACTGCAGGTCGCCCCCGCTAACTTTCCGCTGCATGTCTCTATACGTGTCATCACGTGACGTAGCATTATCCAAGCCCACACACCCACACAAAGGAAAAGGAGAGAGAGAGAGAGAGAGGGGGGGGGGGGGCTTAATATACCTGCCAGTGGTGATGAGATCACATCAACAAACATAATTATCCTGGGATCCGCCCTCAACGACCTAATTGGAAGAGAGAAAGTGACAAGAAGCCGACATCGGCAATTATTATGTCATTATTTAAACTTCATATCTTCAATTATTCATCCGATGTGTCCTGATTTTTAACCACTTTCAACCTGAAATCCCTACTTTAGGCATACCATTATAGGCCAACAGTTAAACAAGTAAAAAGGGGGAAGAAAATGCAGATTCACAACCTCACAAGTCGACGCAATGTGAGCTTGTAGATCGCCTAATTAAAAACAATTTAATGGGCCTTAAACTGGTCAATAAAATAATAAATGTGGGTGTTTTATGTATGCTTGTTCAATTCATAATGAAATTAAAATAATATACTGTCTAAAATACAATAATGTATACAAATGGCTTATCTATCAAAAGGTTATTTGTATATTTGTATTTGATTGCTTATACTGTAAGTTAAACCTTTAATCAAATCCAAGTGTGTTTTGTCTAATTTATTACAAAATCCGTAAGTGGTGGCTTAGGACTGTCCAAAATCAGGATTGGCATCAGACCCAAAAATCTGGCATCGTTCGGGGCTCTAATAGTACCGCGAAGAGTTGTGTGATTCTCACCGTTTCCAACAACACTTCACAGCTGATTGATAAAGACGTTTGCCACCCACCCCCCCCCCCACACACACACACACACGCACACACGCACGCACACACACACACACACACACACACACACACACACACACACACACACACACACACACACACACACACACACACACACACACACACACACACACACACACACACACACAGAGAAGAGAATTCAGTCAGTCAAACTTCCCATGCACACTTTGAGAGACGGGAACAGTCTGACAGCTCTTTCAGTAGCGTTTCCAATCCCATATCACTTACTGTAACCTATCTGTCACACACTCCGCTCTCTCGACCCCCCCCCCCCCCCTCCCCCGCCCCCTCTCTCACCATTTTCCATAATACATGTAGATGTACACAACCTTCGCATGACATGCAGAAGTCCTCCGAGGTGGCGGTGGGGTGGCGATGACCGCTGAAAGAAAAACAAGACGGGAAAACGCAGGGTGAGACGCTGACAAATTGCATTATGGGGGCCAAATGGCCGTCTTTCGGAGAGCGGGCCCAATTTGTCGTCTCCAATAAAAGCTGTTGGGGCTCAACCTTCTGGGCCCGTTGCCCGATTTCGCCGCTACGAGCCGAGCTGATTGGACGTAATTTCTGACAGCTGTTGGGGGGTCGGCAGGAACAGGGTCAACTTGTGCACGTCACGCCACGTTTCTCTACAGGAGGGAGAGAGGAGGGCCGCAAGTGACCATTGCCTGGTGGCGGCTTTGGTAAAGAGAGGGCCCATCTGGTGCAGTTTTAGGGGCCCCTCATGTATATAGTGTGTGTGTGTGTGTGTGTGTGTGTGTGTGTGTGTGTGTGTGTGTGTGTGTGTGTGTGTGTGTGTGTGTGTGTGTGTGTGTGTGTGTGTGTGTGTGTGTGTGTGTGTGTACACCTTAGAGTTGTTGTGTGGAAATAATAATAAAAAAGTCCCCCCATTATGTGTTGCCTAGAACTGGAGGCCTGAAAAAGATCTGTATGAAGTACATCTTTGTGACATTACAATGTGGGGACTTTTTTATTATTTCCACACATGAAATAGTATGTAATGTAATGACATAGTAAAATGTTGATAATGAGTATTCCCTTTTAACCCATTCTGACCTGAGATCAGATTCATACGAGGTTTCCACTGGACACACACTGGTCTGATGAACCCATTCTGACCTGAGATCAGATTCTAGAAATGTCAGTCGCTCTTCGATTTTTCAAAAATAGCAGACCTACGGTACAAGCTCGTATCGCGCCACTCGGTGGCGCGATATGAGCTTGTAGATCTGCTATTTTTCAATAGCTAAAGCATAACATGATGCTAACACCAAAATGGGTGCCCGTTACTTCAGAAAGTAAAAAAAAAAAAGAATAGTATCTGCATTTGGATATTTGGATACTTTCACTCCACTACATTTAAAAGACAAAATTATTGTACTTTTGACTCCACTACATTCCATATATTTCAGACATGGTGAAAATACCCAGCGCAATGCGTTGTGAACTTGTAGATCTGCTATTTTCATTGTTGTTTATTTTTTTCTTCCGGGAAATATTAGATGTTTCTTTTTTTTTAACGACTTTTTTAAAAAGCAACTAGTACTAATTTGTCAGAGCGACTTTCACTTGTAGTTGAACAATATTTGACCAGGAGCGTCGATATCGATAGCTTGACTCCCAGCCAGGGCTGCGTATACTTTGTCCACCGCTGGCTATACCCTCGGGAGTGACAGGGCGTGTACACACAGCATAGCGAGGCACCCTAGTGCCTTCTCCCCCTCGCACTATCGTCCGTGTCATCCTGTCCGTCACTGATTATCCAGCCATTAGCGCTCCCTGTTTGATGTCCCCCATGTCGATGAAAGGCGACCCCTGATCAAACAAACTTTATTGATGCGCCGGTGCGGCCAGCTCAGTCCCCTGGGCACAAACACAACACGACATGTTGTGTATACGCGCTCCCGTTAATGTCCTGTTAATCCTCCAGAACCCTCTCCGAGAGGACTTGGAGAGGGATTATCTGACGGTGGCTGCGATGGCGCTCAATTTAGACGCCATATTGTGAATGCCGACTGTGTTTTTCTTACCACCCGTTTTTGGAGGGGTGGGGGGGATAAAATATTCATCCTATTGATTCCTTTTCATTTAAATATGAGTCGGCTCGTCACCACCAAAATATCTCTGCGACTCTCGTTCCTCTCTTTTTTTTAATACAGAGAGAGAGAGAGGGAGAGAGGGAGATATAGAGAGAGTGGGAGAGAGGGAGATATATAGAGAGAGAGGGAGAGAGAGAGAGATATGTAGGCTGTGTGACACACAAGGATGAATATTTCAACGTGTGGTAATTCATTCATGATGCGAGGCAGGCGGTTGTTGTGCATGGAAATAAAACAAAAAAAAAACATGAAACACGAGCTGTTTTCTCAGGGTTGCTCCGAGAACCAAACCTCCGCCATGCACACAGAGCTGTATACATATGTTGTCGTCGTTAATGTGTTTGTTTGTCTGAGTCACGACTCCGCAGCGGGGGGATGCCAGAACAGATGTAGCAGGATAGAGGAACGGAAACGGTGCTAAATTATACAACAAATTACGCTTTCTTCCTCTAGCCTCGCTGGCAGAAAAGCGTGCCGATTTGAATATCTATTATTTACTCAAAACATCTAGATAAAGAGTACACAGTTTGTTTACTACACACACGTGGCGTGTCGAATGAAAGCGCATAATTCATGGCGCCGGCGGCTGTTTGTTTGTTGGTGCACCTTGAGCGCTTGTAAAATGCTGCGCCGTGTCGGGGCGCGCCCCGTCACATTAAAAATAAACCAGCGCAAAACAAAAAAGAAAAGCTGCTGCTTTCCAATCACTTATTCAATCTCGCTCATGTACATTAATATTGCAGACTGTACACCAGCGCGTGTGTGTGTGTGTGTGTGTGTGTGTGTGTGTGTGTGTGTGTGTGTGTGTGTGTGTGTGTGTGTGTGTGTGTGTGTGTGTGTGTGTGTGTGTGTGTGTGTGTGTGTGTGTGTGTGTGTGTGTGTGTGTGTTGCAGACTGTACAGTGTACACCAGCATGCCAGTGCTGTGCGTGTGAGTGAGTGTTGTCGTTTGTGCCGTGCGTTTGCTGACAGTTGGGATGACAGTTAACCTGACTCACCAGATGGCAGCAGCAGTGAGTTCCTCCTCCCATCTGGTCTCTCTCGGGCAGAGACGATGCACTCCTGCGGCCGCTAGAGGCGGGATCAATGCGAGTTTGCGAGACTGACATATTGAAGCGCTGCCACAGCGCAAATGTAAACACAACCTAACAAGACTACAACTCGAAATTATTATGGAGATCTTTGTCCCGCTGCTTCCGGTTCATCGTTTCTGCTTGAGAGAGAGAGACCAGATGCAGGCATGAGGAGGGAATAGAACTTACTGCCGCAATCTGGCGGAGTCAGGTTAGATGGCAGTTGCCACCCCCTAGCATTCACGTTTAATATAACCTTAACCCATTCTGACCGGGCACCCATTTTGGTGTCAGCATCATGTTATGCTTTAGCTATTGAAAAATAGCAGATCTACAATCTACATATCGCGCCACCGAGTGGCGCGATACGAGCTTGTAGGTCTGCTATTTTTTTAAATAATCGAAGAACGACTGACATTTTTAGAATCTGATCTCAGGTCAGAATGGGTTCGTCAGACCAGCGTGTGTCCAGTGGAAACCTCGTATGAATCTGATCTCAGGTCAGAATGGGTTAAATTCAGTTATTTTATGCATATATTGTATATGCATACCTTTAGCTAATTAATCTAATCAACTCGCTTAATCGCTGCTGAATGTATTTCAAGTCCAAGTGACTTTATATGACAAAACATGTTCGTCGACTACCTTTTTTTGCACTGACTTAATGAAGGAATCATCCGCGGCGCCATGCTTCATTCTCCCATCCAGTTCATAGAGGTGTCCTTTCATCTTGATGAAGGTAATGAAGTGGAAGTTGACTTTATCGGGTTCCGACCTAAAGAAACTCATTCCATAGAGTCCCATTAAAAGTAGAATTATTGTCTGTGGCTATTATCTCTGAAACTACAAGCGCTTACTCCCAACATTTCTGTCGAAATACAGTATAAACAGCGTGAGGTAGGCCTACCTAACACAAGCCGCTTGCGAGCAAGGAACCCGGATGTGAAAACACGGTAATCTGCCCTGATGGATATTTTTCCACCAAAAGACTATAGGACTGTATTAGGACTGTATAAATAACAATAAACAATAGCTTAGGATCGATAGCTTGAGAGCTAGAGCTAGAGAGAGCTCTGGAGCACCGGAACTGAATAAATACTTTAGAAAGTAATCTAAGTACCATAAATACTCTTTACCAGAATAGAAGCAGAGGGCTTGTAACTTTACAGAAATGGATGTAAAAACCTTTTAGGCTATGATGAGTAAAAGTCAGAGTATAACAGAGTTAACCAATATACCTTAGAATGAATTGACGGACACAAGAAAGAGAACTCAGACAAGCAGAACTTAGAGGGAGGTTCAATCAGATATATTCACCATTGTTTCGGGAGAGAAGAAGACATGTCATCCGGACAGCGTTTCACAACGATCTCTGCCCATGTTCAAATCGAACAGGGTTGATATAGCATACCGTAATCAATACACCGGACAATGTGTTGAACAACAAAGTTAAAAAACATATTTGTTAACAAATGGACAGATAATGCAAGACGTCACGAATATTGCACACAGGAACTATCTCACGGGGCAGAGATAGTCCGAACCCGCAATATCAGTTTAGTGGAACCGGGGGAGACAGGGCCTCACGTCATTGAGTGCAGTTTACCAGTCTGTCAGAGCGAATACTAACTTTCAAGGGCAAAAACACAGAGGCTGGGTGTTATGGCCAACGAAAACAAAACAATTCTTATCAACCAACGCTGGCTAGGGGAAAAGTATTTACTATCGAGACTCAGAACCATACTATTTTAAAGTCAGTGGGACAGCCGGACATCAAATGTCAGTCACAGGGCAATTAGATTAAAAGGTCAAAAGGTCAAAAGAGCATTCACCCACAAACTAGACCAAATATATCTATCATGCCCTATGATATATTTTTTGTATTATCTCTTCTTTTCTCTAATCATATCTTACTTAAGTAAGTATTCTAATCATGTTATAGTTATAGTTATAGTTATGATCACCCCATAGGGATGAGTTGATTGGCTGAGCAAAGTACGTATTGTATTGAGGACAGAAAAGTGAACACTGTTAAAGTGATGATGTATGATGGTAAGAGCGCCCCTTACTTCACACAGGTGTGATTTTCTTTTTAACACAGCTTGTGTTCACGTTTTTGCCACCCTCCATATTTCCCCCCCCGTAAATGACACCTCTGCTTCTCCTCCTCTCTGTCCAAAGGAAGAAGAAAAAAAAGAAAGAAAGAAATTAATCCCCATTTTAAGCGGATCAGGCCAGGTGACTCCCTTACTCCACTGTCTCCTCCTCACGCCTGCAGGGCATCTCAAGCTCCATTTAATCCAAATGCCAATTTGGAACACGCAAAAAACGACGGGGCTTAGCTGCCTGGCTGCCTAGGCTGCCTTGTTTGGGCATTTTGTGCACACTTAGAAAGGTTAGTGTGTGTGTGTGTGTGTGTGTGTGTGTGTGTGTGTGTGTGTGTGTGTGTGTGTGTGTGTGTGTGTACACGTGCACAGTCTGCACACCTACAGTCGTCTGTGACATGAGGCTGCGTACCCATCTAGATTTGCACGCGTGTGTGCTCGCATGCCAGCACGAACTTGTGTGTACCTGAATTTGTATTGTTTGTGCGAGTCGTGTGTGCGTGTGTGTGTGTGTGTGTGTGTGTGTGTGCGTGCGTGTTTGTGTGGTCCTCTCAGCTTGGCGTGTCTATAATTGGAGTGAGGGGAGCGTCCAGGGGTGCGAGGGTTGTCAGTCACTGTTTAGGTTGCCCCGGGGCCCCTGGCACTCCTGTGGGTATCAAAGTTGCGCTAATTAAATGTGGGCCCCGCCGCACGGCCTTCCACATCGCGGGGGCCGACCGGGAGAGACCCCCGCCCCCCCCCCCCCCCCCCCCCCCCCGCCGCCCCCCAAACCCCTCCACTGTCCTCTCCGTGCCTTTGAGAGTCCACAGATTGCACTAATTACCCATTGTCCAAATTACACTCGCCCACTGTCTCTCATGCACATCACACACTGCAACAAATTGAACGTGCACACACGCACACGCACACACACGTCTCATCCCACTCTACCTCTACCTATCTGCCCCACGACTCCCATCACCAGCCCTCAACACCCCCCACCCTCAACCCCTGTCCGCCCCCCTCTCCTATTTTTATGATTTTATTTTCTCCCTGCCCGCCCTCCTGTCTTTGGCTGGCCGGCCTAATTAATCTTATGGAAATCTCCCCCAGCCAGATAGGCTGCCAAGGTTAGCCCTCCTTCCATGTTTGCAATTTGATTTGCGGAACGGATGGGGTCTCTCTCTCTCTCTCTCTCTCTGTGTGTGTGTGTGTGTGTGTGTGTGTGTGTGTGTGTGTGTGTGTGTGTGTGTGTGTGTGTGTGTGTGTGTGTGTGTGTGTGTGTGTGTGTGTGTGTGTGTGTGTGTGTGTGTGTGTGTGTGTGTGTGTGTGTGTGTGTGCGCGCGCGTGTGCGCGGGGGGTGATGACAATCTGGTGTTGTTACAGTATATGATATCGAGAGAGCATTGTCATTACACTGTCCCCGCCGCACGTATGCACACACACACACACACACTCAGGAGCAATGCACGGCAAACCTGATATCCCAGAAAATGTTCTTCAATTAATAACTGAAATCCCCCCAACATGATTTGATGAGATTTGATGTGCCAAATGACTATCCATTGCTGAGACAATAATTACTCATTGATGTATTGTTTTTATAGGATCCCCCCCCCCCCCCTTTTCACATGTGTGAATTGTCTCTGCTGTTGCTATTCTGACTGACTCACCTGCCAATGAGGAGCCCCCACCGGGAGGACGTAGAGCCTTCTTCGTCCTACTCCTCCCGCCGTAGGCTCACAGCAAGTAGGATGACGTGCAGTGATATCATCTACCCCGCCAGGAATAATTATTTCCCCCGAACATGCAGGGCAACTTGTGTCCGTGCGTAGACGCCCGGGAAAGGCCAGATGCACCGCGGTGGGGATTGAAACCCACAACCTTCGGTGGTGGTGGTCAGGTTCCTTACCACTGCACCACCCGAGTGCCTGCTTTGTGGAATATTTGATGTGAAGATGTGTTTTAACTTTTAAGGCTGTGTGTGTGTGTGCGTGTGTGCGTGCGTGCGTGTGCGAAGGAGCAGACAAAAAAATGACTTCCCCCACAGGGATCAATAAAGGTTAAATTGTTATTATTTATCATCATTAAACAATCAAAGCCCACTCCTCCATATAGCTCGACTCTGATCCAGTCGGCTTCACTTCAGCGGCTCAAATGCACAGCGTTTATCATCTGACTCCCCCCCCCCCCCCCCCCCCACCATGCACCACCGCTGCCCCCAAACAATAACACACTATCTCCCCACCCCACCTGCCTTTACTCTGCCACGGTGGTCATGTCAGGAGAGAGAGAGAGAGAGAGAGAGAGCTCTGTTCTTATTTATTTGTGGCTGTTTCTTGAGCTGTCAGGATACAGAGGGCAACACGGAGGCGCTCTGAGAACATAATTTCACTGTGAGTGCCTTTAGCCTCGAGCAGTGAGTGCAGGCAGGCAGGCACAGGCACAGGCACAGGCACACACACACACACACACACACACACACACACACACACACACACACACACACACACACACACACACACACACACACACACACACACACACACACACACACACACAAACAACCAAACAGAAAGATCCGTTGTTGACCTGCCGAATAATGGCTCTCATGTGTACTAGACTGTGTGTGTGTGTGTGTGTGTGTGTGTGTGTGTGTGTGTGTGTGTGTGTGTGTGTGTGTGTGTGTGTGTGTGTGTGTGTGTGTGTGTGTGTGTGTGTGTGTGTGTGTGTGTGTGTGTGTGTGTGTGTGTGAGTGGATAGCAGCTTAGCCCCCCCGCTGGCTTATCCCGTTATGGCTAAAGGATCCATGTCAACAACAAGCAATAAAAAAGATATATACCTTCGCTATGGAGACGTTTTTTTATCACGCACGCACACACACACACACAGACTCAAAGCACCCAAATAATGACTCCCAAATTCAACGGCATGCATAAACAAACACAAACACATACTGTACAGAAACACACCACACACGCACTTACGTACGCAGTGTGTCTGAAATGAAATATAGATGGAGGTCTGAGTGTTTGAAGGGTCTATTACGGCGGGCTGTCAGAGAGCGATAGAGGCTATAGGATCAGTGTCACAGCTCCCCTCCCCTCCCCTCCCCTCCTCTCCTCTCAGCGCGCCGTGCGCAGCGCAACGCGCCGTGGGGGGATTTGGAGGGCTGCCAGCTGCCTGTTGACAAGCCAGAAACGTGTTTGATACCAGGCTGTGAGCACTTGATAGCAGACCAACACCCCCCCCCCCCCCTCCCGCTACCACCACCCTCCTCCTCCTCAATCAGAAGTAAAGCGGGAGGCTTTTCCTTCTTGGTGTGGAAACAGGCCAGTACACAGAGCAGACAGACTCAGGGAGGATGCGTGCACGGCTGAGCTGAGGGATGCTGACTCACTCTCGCTGTTTGGCGTGAACAACTGGCTCACTCACCGGGCCTGCCAGTTCGGTGATGTAACGGCGCCGATGGCCCGGCCCGGGGATTGGGCGACGAGTTTGTGGTGTTACCGTATGTGATTGGCTGCCTGTCCGACTGGCTCCTTGGTTGGTTCAGAGCCATAGAGTCAAGACAGTTAGGACAATGAGGGGGCAGAAAACAGCGCAGGTCACTCGTTTGTCACTAGACTCCAATGCATTCCGTCAACTTCGGGTTCAGGCCTTTGTCACTATTCACCAATAGAAGTCTATTGTAGAAGAGCCGCCCATTGGACTCTCACCGGAGGCATTAACAAAAAATGAAACAAAAATGGATAGGCCTACAGCATATATGTTATGTTATGTTGAATGTTTTGTACTATCTTTGTATACCATTTATTAATTTTAAATGTTTTTGTTATTGAATTTCCATAATGTGTGTGTGTATATATATATATATATATATATATATATATTATGAGAGAGAGAGAGACGGCACTGCTGCAGATGTCTTATATCGTATCTTCAAGTAAAACCGCTTGCTTTTATTATCACTATGGGTCGTATTATGGGACGCCCTTCGTCTGCAAGGTACATGGTCAAGGTCATTGTTACTGTAGTTGTGTACTAGCCCTTATGTACCTGCAGTTCAGCTAATTCTCTCATTCTCGAGAAATGAGACTGCATCACTGAATTGCATGAAGGGTCACTTAAAACAAGTTTGCCTGAAACAAGTCAAATCCAACCAAAAACATTCCTGCTTTATTTCTGATAGTGACAGTGAGACATAGAGAGACATACAGCAGAGAGCCTAATTAAGATTCAAACCCAGGCCAGCTTTTGGAATTATTTATGTGGAATGCATGCACTCTTACCAGGTGAGCAACCAGGCACCCTTTTCCATTAGTTTTAAACAGGATTAAATGGCCTAAATCCTATTGTCCTACGATCCTGTACGATGTAGCCGGAACAGTCATGATAAATTTGATCATTCACTCTTCCCGGCTACATTGGACAGCGGCACCACACGTTGACAAATGGCACCCATTTGACGATATTAACACCTGGCCTTCCTGCGGTCTATAATGCAGCGTCTAGGCATGGTATCTGTCTGTTCCGCGAGTGTCGACGAGTCCCAAATGTTCACGTATACTCTATAATGTCGTCAGTGTGTTCCCTGCTGTTCCTGAACGGTTATCGCATAGGGCAGTCTCAGCAGCCTGAAGAGCTTTCCTCATACCCTTGCTCGGCAGCGAGAGTGCTTCCCTGATTCAGATCCTGCTGGCTCGAATGCAATTGTTAAAAGGCAAACTGTTGACTTATTAAAGCAGACATTTCTTACGGCGGAGGCCTCTCTGCTGGGCTCATGCTGTTATCTGTGCCCGAGGCGGTGTCTCTCCTGTGGGAGGCTTTCTACAGCAGCGGGCCTCCTGTTTATTGATCAGTGGTAATGTCTCAATGATCCCCACCTCCTGTTGGGGAGGTACCTATGGGCTCTGCACGCGCTCCGCGTGATTGGTTGGAGTGCAGTATGCGATTGCACGGAGCGAGGGTTACTGACTGCGTACGCGTGTGCATGTGGGCGTGTGTGTGCGGCTGTGCACGCCCATACTCATGAGCCTCTCTTTCTCTCTCTCTCTCTCTCTCTCTCAATTCAATTCAATTATCTCTCTCTCTTTCTCTCTCTCTCTCAATCCTCTCTTTCTCTCCCTCTCTGATATTAAATAGTGCTCATTAATTAGCACCAATGTTAATTAATTAAAAAGCTCACTTCCACTGCGCTCAATCTGCTAACGGGAATCTCATTCACGTCCATCTTCACAGACTAAGTTTCTCCTGTCATACCGTTGCTTTTTGTTTGTCTGTCAGAGAAATGCTGTGGTTATTCTCCTCCTTTTTTTTTTAAACATCTGTTTATTATGATTTTTGGCATAAAAGCATTTCAGTAATGATTTACCAGAAAATTACAGATCGGACAAAAAATAGCAAAAAACATACAAACAAGAGACTTACAATAAAAAGAGACAAAACATAACTCAAAGAAAAAGACAAAAACAATAAAATAATAACTGACAAGGCTGATGACTACACGGCACTCCGAGGACAGAAACAACATCACAATCAAGTCTAAAAAACATTTCTGATATGGAAAATAAGACATATGCATACATGTGTACCCTCATAGACAATATAAACATACATACAGTATACAACTATACACATATCAAACATTCATAGGTACATTAATTAGATGACATTATGGGGCAGAACAACATTGAATTCACACCTCAGTCCAACGTAACAAGCATCTCAATAATGGGCGACCAGATTTTTAGATAAAGGTGTTCCCTTTTCGACAAGGTAAATCTAATTTTCTCCAAATGCAGCACTCCTCCCAGCTCCCTTAGCCACATGTCAACTGTCGGATGTTTATCCGATTTCCAGGCTTGTAGTATTAACTTCTAGCTAGCAGTGTAGCGACTAGCAGTGTAGCGAGCGAGATGGCCTGTACCTCGTATTTGTTTTGGACTTGATCTGGTTCCACCACACCGAAGAGTGCAACTAGAGGTGCCGGGGGGGGGAAGTCTCTTTTATAAGCTTTAGCCAAGAAATCAAAAATGTCATTCCAGAAATGTTGCAATTTATGACATTGAAGAAACTGATGAGACAAAGTCCCTTGTTCCGTTAAACACTTTCCACACATGGGAGAAGAATCTTTAAAGATTTTGTTTAATTTAGTTGGGGAATAGTGCAGCCTATGAACAATCTTAAATTGAATCAGAGAGTGCCTAACATTGATAGAGCTATGGTGAATGTTGGTGATACAATCCTCCCATACTCCATCTGAAATCTCTATGCCCAATTCTCTTTGCCAATTGTCCTTAAACAAGCTTGAGGATGGGTTAACCACGGCCAGTAAGGTGTCATAGAATTGAGAGACTGCACCTTTTTCAAAGGGCTCAGTGTTGAAGAAACTGTCTAAGACTGGATGACTGGGTTGTTGTTCATATTGTGGGATATGCGTTCTAAGAAAATGTCTCAATTGCAAGTAACGGAAGAAATGTGATGATGGTAGCTGGAAGGATTCTCGTAACTGTTGAAAAGAGGCAAGATAACCTTTACCACGACCTTGATTAAAGTATACATTTCGTAGGTTCACAATACCTTTCCCCTTCCATGACATAAAAACCGGGGTCCGCCAGTCCCGGCTGAAAAGCCGGATTGGAACATATAGGAGAATCCAAATATATTTTAGGAGCCTTTGTCAATGCTAAGATCTGAGACCATTATTTTTTTAAGTACTTTTCTTGATCTTAATAGGGCTATTAAGTAATGCAGGAAGACACGACCCAGAACAGGATGAATGCTCGATACTAAGCCATGCAGGCAAATTTTCCAGATTACATCCAGGATAGCAGTCATACCATAGATAAATAAAGTTTAAGTGGGCCGCCATATAGTATACCCTGAATTGAGGAAGTCCAAACCCACCTTCGTTCTTACTTTTGCATAGATGTGGCCTGGCTATTCTAGGTGTTTTACCAAACCAGATAAAGGATGAAATGATAGAGTCCAGTTTTTTGAAATAATATTGAGGGATACTTATTGGAATTGACTGGAATATCTAGGCAGAGTCACCATTTTTATAGCATTTATGTGCCCGGCCATTGAAGTGCTCCATAATTCTATATTTTCGTCCGTCCGTCCGTGTGTGTGTGTGTGTGTGTGTGTGTGTGTGTGTGTGTGTGTGTGTGTGTGTGTGTGTGTGTGTGTGTGTGTGTCCGTCCGTTAGCAG